>NC_068428.1:30869832-30916204 GCF_023373465.1 Oncorhynchus keta
CTATATGGGGTGACACAGGGTTCAATTATCGGGCCGATTCATTTCTCTGCCATCCAATGATGTCCTCTTGATGCTGGTGATTCCTGATCCACCCTCTCGCAGACGACACCATTCTGTATAAATCTAGCCCTTCTTTGGACATGGGCTAAATTTCCAAATAGCTTCAATGCCATACAACACTCCTTCTGTGGCCTCCAACTGCTTTTAAATGCTCCAAACCAAAATGGAAATCTAGAATGCGGCACCCTATTTCGCAACAGAGCCTCCTTCACTCATGATGCCAAACGTGTCCTCGTAAAACTTACCATCCTACCAATCCTTAACTTCGGCAAAATGTCATTTACAAAATAGCCTCCAACACTCTACTCAGCAAATTGGATGTAGTCTATCAGTGCCATATATACTGCACCACCACTGCGACCTGTATTCTCTCGTTGGCTGGCCCTTGCTACATTTTCATCACCAAACCCACTGGCTCCAGGTCATCTATAAGTCTTTGCTATGTAAAGCCCCGCGTTATCTCAGCTCAATGGTCACCAAGCAACACCCACCCATAGCACTCGCTCCAGCAGGTATATTTCACACTGGTCTCCAAAGCCCAACACTTGGCCACCTTTCCTTCCAGTTCTCTGCTGCCAATGCCCGGAACAATTGCAAAAATCACTGAAGCTGGAGACTTATATCTACCTCTCACTTTAAGCATCAGCTGTCAGAGCAGCTTACCGATCACTATACCTGTACATAGCCCATATGTAAATAGCACACCCAACTACCTCCTCCCATATTGCTATTTATTTTCTTGCTCTTGCACCCCAGTATATCTACTCGCACATCATAATATATAATCTGCACATCTATCACTCTAGAGTTAATGCTAAACTGTAGTTATTTCACCTCTTTGGCATATTTATTGACCTCCCCAATCTTCTACATTTACACTGTACATCTATGTTTATTGTGTTATTGACTGTACGTTTGTTTGTGTGTAACTCTGTGTTGTTTGTCTCACTGCTTTGCTTTATCTTGGCCAGGTCGCAGTTGTAAATGAGGAGCTTTGTTCTCAACTGGCCCTATCTGGTTAAATATAGGTGAAAAAATGTATTCTCCTGCAGGAAATACCATTGACACACTCATTAAGGAAGTGGCCTCATGGAAGCAGATGCTAAAATACAGGACTGTTTCACTAGCACAGACTGGAATATGTTCAGGACTCATCCAATAGCATTGAGGTTTACCACATTAGTCACCCCGGCTTCATTAATAAATCTAATCGACAACTTCGTCCCCCAGTGACCCGAACATACATATCCCAACCAGAAGCCACTGAATTAAAGGCAACATCCGCACTGAGCTAAAACCTAGAGTTAACACTATCAGGAGTGGGACATTAATCCAGACATGTATTTTTATTTGACCAGGTAAGTTGACTGAGAACACATTTTTATTTACAACCAAGTTTACCTGAGGGAACAGTTACAGGGAAAGGAGGGGGATGAAGAGGTGGGCTGGGAGAGGAAAGGGAAAGTGGGCTTGGGGAAGGAGGATGAGAGGAGGGAAGTGGAGAAGAGATGGACTGAAAGGGAAGAGGAGTGAATGGTTTGAGGGGCCAGATAGGGAATTTTAGCCAGGACACCAGGGTTAACACCCCTACTCTTACGATAAGTGCCACAGGATCTTTAATGACATCAGAGATTCAGGACACCTGTAACATCCCACCCTAAAGACAGCACCCTACACAGGGCAGTGTCTCCAATCACTGCCCTGTGGCATTGGGATATTTTTAGACCAGAGGAAAGAGTGCCTCCCACTGGCCCTCCAACACCACTTCCAGCAGCATCTGGTCTCCCATCCAGGAATGACCAGGACCAACCCTGCTTAGCTTCAGAAGCAAACCAGCAGTGGTATGCAGGGTGGTATGCTGCTGGCCTATATGTAATCCGCTACATCCTCCGACAAACCATCAAACAGGCAAAGCGTCAATTGCGTCAATACAGGACTAAGATCAAATCCTACTACAACAACTCTGACACTCGTCGGATGTGACAGGAGCTTGCAAACTATCATGGATTACAAAGGGAAACACAACCACGATTTGACCAGTGATGTAATCCTACCAGGACGGCTAAATGCCTTCTATGCTCGCTTCCAGACAAGCAACACTGAACCATGCATGACAGCACCAGCTGTTCCATACAACTGTGTGACCACGCTCTCTTATCTGATTTGAGTAAGGCCTTTAAAACAGGTTAACATTCAGAAGGCCACAGGACAAACGGATTACCAGGATGCGTATACAGAGCATGTGCTGGCCTGTTGGCAAGTGTCTTCACTGACATTTTCAACCTCTCCCTGACCCAATCTGTTTCAAGCAGACCACCATAATCCCTCATATAAACACCATCATCCCAGACAACCTGGACCCACTCCAATTCGAATAATGCTCCAACAGATCCACAGAAGACGCAATCTCCATTGCACTCCACACTGCCCTTTCCACCTGGAGAAGGGGAACACCTATGTGAGAACGTTGTTCATTGACTACAGCTCAGCGTTCAACATCATAGTGCCCTCCAAGCTCTTCACTAAGATAATGGACTGAGCACCTCCCTCTGCAACTGGATCCTGGATTTCCTGATGGATTGCCTCCACGTTTCGAGCGTAGGCAACACACATCCACCACACTGACCCTCAGCATGGGGGCCCCTCAGGAGTGAGAGCTAAGTCCCCTCCTGTACTCCATGTACACCCACATCTGTGTGGGCGTGCACGACTCAACACCATCATTAAGTTTACCGACGACACGACGGCAGGCCTCATCACCAATGACGATCAGACAGCCTATAAGGAGGAGGTCAGAGAACTGGCAGAAGCTGATCGTGGACTACACAAAGTGTACATGACGAGTCAACTTTTTGACTCATCACATACGCTGCTGCTACTGTTTATTATCTGTCACTTTCTTCCTAGTTACATGTACATACAGTATATAACTCAATTACCTCGAACCTCTGCACATCGACTCAGTACTGGTATCCGTGTGTATAGCCAAGTTATCGTTACTCATTGTGTATTTATTCATAGTTTTATTGTTATGTGTTTTACTTTTCTATTATTTCTCTATTTTCTATCAATCTGCATTGTTGGGAAGGGCCCGTAAGCATTTCACTGTTAGTCTAGACCTGTTGTTAATGAAGCATGTGACGAATAACATTTTATTTGATAACACCATCCCTCTCTCCTCTCCCCTCCAAACCTCCGCCAGAGAGAAACGGTAATCTGGCATTTTGCAATGGGAAAACAAATGTGGTGGCTTCAAACACATCTCCTGATCTTCCTGTTATTTTTCTGCCCACCACGGGAATAATACATGCCAGGGAAGAAGATGAGGGGAGGAGGAGGGAAGAGAGAGGAGGAGGAGGAAGCCCTCAGTGAAAGCGGGACACTTCTTGGCAAATTACCAAGGGCATATTCCCATGCTGGGTTTGAAATGCCACCTCTGCTCTGTCCAAACGCTTGGTGGGCTGAGGGAAGATAGAGAAGAGGACAGAGTAGGAGGGAAAATAAGAGGTGGGCTGGGAGAGGAGAAGGGAGATGAAAGGAAAGTGGGCTTGGGAAAGGAGGATGAGAGGAGGGAATTGGAGAAGAGATGGACTGAAGGGAAGAGGAGGGAAGAGAGGGACGACGAGAGGAGGAGGGATCAGGACTGAGTAGGAGGGAATAGAAAGAGGTGGGCTGGGAGAGGAGAGAAGAAGTAAGAGAAGAGGAAGGGAGAGAGAAGGGAATAAGAGAGAAGAGGACAGAGTAGGAGGGAAAAGAAGAGGTGGGCTGGGGAGGAGAGAAGAAGTAAGAGAAGAGGAAGGGAGAGAGAGAAGGGGGAATAAGAGAGAAGAGGACAGAAGAGGAAGGAAAAAAAGAGGTTGGCTGGGAGAGGGAGAGAAGAAGTAAGAGAAGAGGAAGGGAGAGAGAGAAGGGAATAAGAGAGAAGAGGACAGAGTAGGAGGGAAAAGAAGAGGTGGGCTGGGGGAGGATAGAAGAAGTAAGAGAAGAGGAAGGGAGAGAGAGAAGGGAATAAGAGAGAAGAGGACAGAGAGGAAGGAAAAAGAGGTAGGCTGGGAGAGGAGAGGAAGATGAGGGTACAGAAGAGGTGGGCTGGGAGAGGAGAGGAAGATGAGGGAACAGAAGGCTCAGAAGGGCAGCCAGCTACCTCAGGCTCGCTCACTCTGTTTCTTGCTCTCTCTCCTACTTCTTTCTTTCTTTCATTCTCATTCCATTTTTACCCTCTCTATTTCCACTATCAGTCTCTGGGCACACCCTTATTTATTTAAAGACATATCTCCCCATCCAGAGTGTAAAGTACTGAGATGTCTCCATATACCCCACCCTATAGACTTACCTATAGACATTAGGTCTATGGTATATTGTCTCATTCTTACCTGTGTGAAGAATGGTTCGTAGATCTCCACTCCCTTGTCAGAGCCCTGTGAGAGGACATCTCGTCCGCGGTGCCAGCTGTAGCGGACAGGGGGGTTGGAGTTAGCCATGCAGCGCAGGAACACTGTCCTCTCATAGTAGAACTGCTCTTTGGCCTCTCCTACACTCTGGTGCACCGTCACTACAGGGTCATCCAGGACTGGAGACAGAGAGGAACAGGGGAAGAGGAGAGGACAATCTATTGATCAATCAATCAATAAATACATTGGGCAAGTAATGAATCTATTGAGAGATCAATTGAATGGCTACCTAACCAATAAGACATTTGCATTATCGATGATCAACACCACGTGAAAAAAAATTGTTTGGAGTCACTTAGAAATGTCCTTGTTTTTTGAAAGAAAAGCACATTTTTTGTCCATTAAAATGACATCAAATGGATCAGAAATACACTATAGACATTGTTAATGTTGTAAATGACAGAAGCCTCACAAGTCCTCAACTGGCAGCTTCATTAAATAGTACCTGCAAAACACCAGTCTCAACGTCAACAGGAAGGCGACTACGGGATGCTGGCCTTCTAGCCAGAGTTGCAAAGAAAAGATATCTCAGACTAGCCAATAAAAATAAAAGATCAATATGGGCAAAAACACACACACACTGGACAGGGGTACTCTGCCTAGAAGGCCAGCATCCCGGAGTCGCCTCTTCACTGTTTTGCGCGAACTATTTAATGAAGCTGCCAGTTGAGGACTTGTGAGGTGTCTGTTTCTCAAACTTGACACTCTAATGTACTTGTACTCTTCCTCAGTTGTGCACCGGGGCCTCCCACTCCTCTTTCTATTCTGGTTAGAGACAGTTTACACTGTTCTGTGAAGGAGTAGTACACAGTGTTGCACGAGATCTTCAGTTTCTTGGCAATTTCTCGCATGGAATAGCCTTAAATTCTCAGAATAAGAGTAGACTGATGAGTTTCAGAAGAAAGGACAATGTGATTTTCTGGATTTTCTTTTCTCATTTTGTCTGTCATAGTTGATGTGTACCTATGTTGAAAATTACAGGCCTCTCTCATCTTTTTAAGTGGGAGAACTTGCACAATTGGTGGCTGACTAAATACTTTTTTGCCCCACTGTATATATATAGTCAGACACTTTCGGACACGTGTGATGTTTCACACATATTTTTCACGTGAACAAATCCATGTGGGGAAAAACATACTTGTGTCAAGTGTCACATGGATTTTTCACATTACTCATACACATCTGATTTCCCAATGTTTCACGTATGCTTTTGTAGGTGTCAGGATTAGAACCAGAATCTCCAATGGGAGTAGGCAACGTCTTGACCATACGAACAAGAGTGAAAATACACATTTTGTAGTCGCAGGTGGGGCCTCATCACGTGACCATGAGCTAACATGACCGACTCATGTCCGCTACACTTTCACATGTGCATTTTTTTTTTAAGGTCAACTAGGGCTGTCAAATGATAACACATGTCAATCTGTGTTAATCGCATGATTTGCTATGATAATCGCATGGTCACTATTAATTTTAAATGCATAATTTGCTCAAATTGAGCTGTAATCAAAGTTTTTTTATACAAAAAGCATTACAAGACTATTTACATCTTGATTTTTTTCCAAAGTAACAGTAAATTCAGGTAAATTGATAAACACGTTTTCTTTAACCTCAGTCACCTTGTTTTGACATCATTGTTTTTAGCTGTATAGATTATGCATTTTTTTTTAATGTTTTCTGTGAATTTTGAACAATTTCAGATAATGTAAATAAAAATAACAAAAGTGAACTTGAGTTCACTGAACTGATTACTGATTAACTCTGACAGCATTAATATTAACATGTTTAACAGGGTAAATAAGGAGACACGGAGCTCTAGCGTCTGTTCTTTTCACTGGGCTTCTTCCAACGGCCACTGACCAACGTATGAAGAAGAAAGGCGTGAGCCTGCAACGGTAACACTTCAAATGGATGGCTCAGAAATAATCAATCATTATTTTGAACGCACTGAATTGTTATACTCAGGTAGGCTAAGTTAACTTTTTACAGAATGGCATTACAGAATTAACAGTTTCACCACCTTTTATTAACACCACATTTTCACATGTGAGGAGAATAACACAATTTCACCACCACATGTGAACTTGCAAGTCCACATGTGAAAGTGAGATTTTCATGTGGAGTTTTCTTACATGTGAAACAAACCATTTGATTGACAGTTCATGCAGCTGTTGTACTCTGATCATGGAATTCCGAATATGTCATGCATCTACACCTACATTTTAATGTGTCTACCGTGTCCAGAGTGTGTCCGGATTCCCTTTCGCCGCTATATTAAAATACCTGAATGCATTCTGCAAATGGTGGTAAAGGCTACATCTGATAGGGAAAGGTAAAGGGAAAGGGGGATACCTAGTCAGTTGTACAAGTGAGGGAAAACAGTATTTGATCCCCTGCTAATTTTGCACGTTTGCCCACTGACAAAGAAATTATCAGTCTATAATTTTAATGGTAGGTTTATTTGAACATTGAGAGACAGAATAACAACAAAAAAATCCAGAAAAAAAACGCATGTCAAAAATGTTATAAATTGATTTGCATTTTAATGAGGGAAATAAGTATTTGACCCCCTCTCAATCAGAAAGATTTCTGGCCCCCAGGTGTCTTTATACAGGTAACGAGCTGAGATTAGAGCACACTCTTAAAGTGAGTCCACAGAAGCAATCAATCAATCAGATTCCAAACTCTCCACCATGGCCAAGACCAAAGAGCTCTCCAAGGATGTCAGGGACAAGATTGTAGACCTACACAAGGCTGGAATGGGCTACAAGACCATCGCCAAGCAGCTTGGTGAGAAGGTGACAACAGTTGGTGCGATTATTCGCAAATGGAAGAAAAACAAAATAACTGTCAATCTCCCTCGGCCTGGGGCTCCATGCAAGATCTCCCTCGTGGAGTTGCAATGATTATGAGAACGGTGAGGAATCAGCCACACGGGAGGATCTTGTCAATGATCTCAAGGCAGCTGGGACCATAGTCACCAAGAAAACAATTGGTAACACACTGCGCCGTGAAGGACTGAAATCCTGCAGCGCCCGCAAGGTCCCCCTGCTCAAGAAAGCACTGCTACAGACCTATATCTATCCTACCATGCCTTTCTAAGGTCTTCGAAAGCCAAGTCAACAAACAGATTACCGACCATTTCGAATCTCACAATACCTTCTCTGCTATGCAATCTGGTTTCAGAGCTGGTCATGGGTACACCTCAGCCACGCTCAAGGTCCTAAACGATATCTTAACCGCCATCGATAAGAAACATTAATGTGCAGCCGTATTCATTGATCTGGCCAAGGCTTTCGACTCTGTAAATCACCACATCCTCATCGGCAGACTCGACAGCCTTGGTTTCTCAAATGATTGCCTCGCCTGGTTCACCAACTACTTCTCTGATAGAGTTCAGTGTGTCAAATCGGAGGGTCTGCTGTCCGGACCTCTGGCAGTCTCTATGGGGGTGCCACAGGGTTCAATTCTTGGACCGACTCTCTTCTCTGTATACATCAATGAGGTTGCTCTTGCTGCTGGTGAGTCTCTGATCCACCTCTACGCAGACGACACCATTCTGTATACTTCTGGCCCTTCTTTGGACACTGTGTTAACAACCCTACAGGCAAGCTTCAATGCCATACAACTCTCCTTCCGTGGCCTCCAATTGCTCTTAAATACAAGTAAAACTAAATGCATGCTCTTCAACTGATCGCTACCTGCACCTACCCGCCTGTCCAACATCACTACTCTGGACGGCTCTGACTTGGAATACGTGGACAACTACAAATACTTAGGTGTCTGGTTAGACTGTAAAGTCTCCTTCCAGACCCATATCAAACATCTCCAATCCAAAGTTAAATCTAGAATTTGCTTCCTATTTCGCAACAAAGCATCCTTCACTCATGCTGCCAAACATACCCTTGTAAAACTGACCATCCTACCAATGCTCGACTTTGGCGATGTCATTTACAAAATAGCCTCTAATACCCTACTCAACAAATTGGATGCAGTCTATTACAATGCAATCTGTTTTGTCACCAAAGCCCCATATACTACCCACCATTGCGACCTGTACGCTCTCGTTGGCTGGCCCTCGCTTCATACTGCCAAACCCACTGGCTCCATGTCATCTACAAGACCCTGCTAGGTAAAGTCCCCCTTATCTCAGCTCGCTGGTCACCATAGCATCTCCCACCTGTATCACACGCTCCAGCAGGTATATCTCTCTAGTCACCCCCAAAACCAATTCTTTCTTTGGCCGCCTCTCCTTCCAATTCTCTGCTGCCAATGACTGGAACAAACTACAAAAATGTCTGAAACTGGAAACACTTATCTCCTCACTAGCTTTAAGCACCAACTGTCAGAGCAGCTCACAGATTACTGCACCTGTACATAGCCCACCTATAATTTAGCCCAAACAACTACCTCTTTATTTATTTATTTTGCTCCTTTGCACCCCATTATTTTTATTTCTACTTTCCACATTCTTCCATTGCAAAACTACCATTCCAGTGTTTTACTTGCTATATTGTATTTACTTTGCCACCATGGCCTTTTTTGCCTTTACCTCCCTTCTCACCTCATTTGCTCACATTGTATATAGACTTGTTTATACTGTATTATTGACTGTATGTTTGTTTTACTCCATGTGTAACTCTGTGTCGTTGTATCTGTCGAACTGCTTTGCTTTATCTTGGCCAGGTCGCAATTGTAAATGAGAACTTGTTCTCAACTTGCCTACCTGGTTAAATAAAGGTGAAATAAAAATAAAATAAAAAACATATACATGCCCGTCTGAAGTTTGCCAATGAACATCTGAATGATTCAGAGGACAACTGGGTGAAAGTGCTGTGGTTAGATGAGAACAAAATTGAGCTCTTTGGCATCAACTCAACTTGGCGTGTTTGAAGGAGGAGGAATGCTGCCTATGATCCCAAGAACACCATCCCCACAGTCAAACATGGAGGTGGAAACATTATGCTTTGGGGTGTTTTCTGCTAAGGGGACAGGACAACTTCACCGCATCAAAGGGACGATGAACAGGGCCATTTACCTCCTTCCCTCAGCCAGGGCATTGAAAATGGGTCATGGATGGGTATTCCAGCATGACAATGACCCAAAACACACGGCCAAGGCAACAAAGGAGTGGCTCAAGAAGAAGCACATTAAGGTCCTGGAGTGGCCTTGCCAGTCTCCAGACCTTACAGTTTTTCTCTCAGTCGCTTTGGTGCATTTCTTAGATCAAAAGTGCAATTCTTGATACTACTTGTACAAATTCCAAATCATCTAGTCACTTGTGCACATCATTAAAGCAATTTCTTATTCCTTTGAACAAATTGCAATTGATAATGTACAAGTGTCAGCTTTTTTCCACATTATCAATTGCTCATGTCATGTTGATCAAAATATAGTAGATGGTTCTCTGTTGAATAGTCTTACCCCTCAAAACATCTAGGCATTAGTTCCTTGCATCAGTCATTACATGCAAAATTGTTGAACTATTTGTCATAAACTGTCAAGCATAGTTTTACACATTTCTATTAGACCTTTGTACATAAACGTGAATTGATGAATCGTGTAGGTGAAATTGACCTCACTCATGAAGGAATGTAAAGTGTTAGTTCAACCAACAATCAACCAGTTGTCTAAATTTCTCAAAGGTGCATCTCATGAAGAATCAATTGGCAAGCATATATAGACAGACCACAACACAGAGTTGCAATGTTTTACAGTAAAATGTGTGTTCGTAGTTTTTTGTCTGTGTGAAAGTGTGCGATGCATCACTGCATTTTTCCCCACATAGGACTGCAAGAATACCTCAAACCGGTGGCAGAGGACGCCTTTTCACACCTCAACAGGAGGAGGCTATTTGCACCATGGTCCTAGCAATTTGGATTTGCCAGGCCAACGGGGAGGAAATATCACCATGTGTGCTGCTATTTCGGAGCATGGTGTCCTAACCCATATCCCCCTTATAGGGCCATACAACACCCAGCATCTACTCAACTTTTTAGAGACTCTCTACATGATGAGAGGGGTCTGTCTAGAGAGGATTTGCCAAAGTATGTGGTCATTTGTGATAATGTGAGTTTCCATCGATCAAACATCATAAGGCAATGGTTTGTGACCCACCCGAGGATGCTCGTAGAATTCCTCCCACCTTATTCACCATTCCTTAACCCAATTGAGGAGTTATTTTCAGCATGGAGGTGGAAGGTGTACGATTGTCAGCCACACACACAGATGACCCTGCTGGCTGCAATGGATGCAGCATGAGGACATCACAGTAGATGCCTGCAGAGGATGGATAAGGCATTCCAAAAGATTCTTTCCACGTTGCATTGGAAGGGAAAATATCCGGTGTGATGTGGATGAGAATATGGGGGCCGACAGACAGGAACGTCTGGATGTGAGAGACAGCATAACAGTGCTGCGGCAAGTTGTGCCTTAGGGGTGGTTTCCTGTGTTTCTTTCTAATTTTATTTTTTTGCTTTGTGCCGCTTGGGTTGTCCAGTCTCTTTCAATCAATAACCCACATACAGTAAATAGTACTGTTGAAATTGATACATGCCATAGAAGTGCAGCCTTGTGCGTTTTCAATACAGTAACTGTCATCCAAACTGTAGCCTAAGTTTACATTAGGTAATACTGTCAAAGTACACAGTTACATTGACAACATGCCTAAACATTTTGACGACCATGTTCGTGAACAATGACTCAATGACTTATCATTCTGATGACACTGACATGATCATTGGCATGAATATTTCCTTTTGAGAGATGTACTAAGGATTTTTAGTGACTGACTAGCTTTAGAAACATATCTATTGTATATTGCAGTTTGTACAAATTGTTCTGAGAAATGCACTTATTATTTTGCACATGTTAGAGATGATGTGAAAAATGCACCAAAGCGACTGAGAAAAACTGTAATCCCATAGAAAATCTGTGGAGGGAACTGAAGGTTCGAGTTGCCAAAC
Organism: Oncorhynchus keta; assembly: GCF_023373465.1. Taxonomy (NCBI): domain Eukaryota; kingdom Metazoa; phylum Chordata; class Actinopteri; order Salmoniformes; family Salmonidae; genus Oncorhynchus; species Oncorhynchus keta. The sequence goes on from NC_068428.1 coordinate 30,881,309, forward strand.
GTCAGCCTCGAAACCTTAATAACTTGGAGAAGATCTTCAAAGAGGAGTGGGACAAAATCCCTCCTGAGATGTGTGCAAACCAGGTGGCCAACTATGAGAAACGTCTGACCTCTGTGATTACCAACGAGGGTTTTGCCACCAAGTACTAAGTCATGTTTTGCAGAGGGGTCAAATACTTATTTGCCTCATTAAAATGCAAATTATAACATTTTTGAAATGCGTTTTCTGGAGTTTTTGTTGTTATTCTGTCTCTCACTGTTCAAATAAACCTACCATTAAAATGATAGACTGATAAAAAAATTGTCAGTGGGCAAACGTACAAAATCAGCAGGGGATCAAATACGTTTTTCCTCACTGTACATCTGAATGCCTTCAACTGAAATGTGTGTTCCGCATTTAACCCAACCCAACCCTGAATCAGAGGTGCGGGGGCTGCCTTAATCGAAATCCACGTCTTCGTTGCCCGGGAACAGTGGATCGACTGCTCAGGGGCAGACACCATTCTCTATACATCTGGCTCTTATTTGACACTGTGTTAACAAACCGCCAAATTTGCATCAATGCAATACAACACTCCATCCGTGGCCTCCAACTGCTTTTAAATGCTAGTAAAACTAAATGCATGCTCTTTCAACCAATTGCTATCCGCACCCGACCGCCCGACTAGAATCACTACTCTGGACAGTTCTGAATATGTGGTCAACTACAAATACCTAGGTGTCTGGTTAGACTGTAAACTCTCCTTCCAGACTCACATTCCAAAATTAAATATAGAATCGGCTTCATATTTCACAACAAAGCCTCCTTCACTCATCTTGCCAAACACACCCTCATAAAACTGCCTATCCTACCTAAAATCACTGAAGCTGGAGACATATCTCCCTCACTAACTTTAAGCATCAGCTGTCAGAGCAGCTTATTAATCACTGTACCTGTACACAGCCCATCTGTCAATAGCAGACCCAACTACCTCATCCCTATATTGTTATTTTTTTGCTCTTTTGCACCCCAGTATCTCTACTTGCACATCATCATCTGCACATCTATCCCTCCGGTGTTAATGCGAAATTGTAATTATTTCGCCTCTATGACCTAGCTATATTTCCCTAGTCGTACTACATTTGCACACACTGTACATAGACCTTTTCTATTGAGTTATTGCATGTATGTGGAATGGGGAGAAAGTAGGATAACTACACAGTGACTCAACTCACAGGTACGTCACACACTGACTGCTCATGGGAAACCTCAAAGGTCCCCACTCAAGCATCAACGCATGCACACACTCACTCACTCACTCACCACCACCACCACTCACTCACCACTCACTCACCACTCACCACCACCACCACTCACCACTCACCACCACCACCACTCACCACACTCACTCACTCACTCATCCCCCTCAAGAGCACATTGACTTTCCGAATCACTGATGTAGCATGCAAAGCCTTCAAATTGACAGTCCTGTAGGAGACAGAAAGGTTTGCAAAGAATCCCTAAGAATCCCTAATATCCTCTGCAAACCCATCACTGATGCCATCATTCCTTAAGATAATATTTAGTTGACCTCTTGTCCCTACGGGAGCTCAGTTAAATAATGTCTCTGTTTCCCAACACATCAGAGAGAAGTTTTTCCCCATCTGCCTAACATTTGGCTATTTGAGCAAAGTGCTCGTGGTTGATTAAATGGATTCAAAGTTAATCATCTTTATCGCCTGACGAATTAAGCCTTGGCAATGGGTGTTCATCATAACTTTGACTGTCTTTTAGCATGTTAATTCTCGCCTTTTTAAGATTATGTCAATTTGCACATTCAAAGAAACTATAAGGGGGTTAGTCCATTTCCCCTCTCATCTCTCTCTGAGATGCAATCAGTTCTCGACGCAAACAGGCAATTTAAATGGAAATGATGAAGAAAAAACAATGCAAGATATGCCCTCATGCTAAAAACTCCTAAACGATGACAGATGACCTTTTGCGCATACAAAGAAGGCAGTGACTGAGCTCTAATCTCATTTTCTACAACTATTCCACCGCTAACCATAAAGAAACGATATGAGGCATTGAAATGGAGATGTTAATCAATGGATTCATTGGCTGTAAATCAGACTCCCAGCATCGTCCTGTCCCCCTCTGGGCTATACCGCAGGACCAGGGCCTAACCAGGAGCACGCTGCAATCCCCCTCCACACACACACACACAAACACACACATGCAAGCACACACACACGCACACAAACATAGGCATACACACACAGACACGTTACAGTGTGTGTTGTGTTTGTGCGTCATTCCATTACAGAACGATTGACTGGATTCATTTTTGCGGAGCAGTCTGCTCTAAATAAATACACTGATTTATTATGGAGACGGTAGGATGGTGTGTATGTGTGTGTGTGCGTATCTGGGAGTGTATTCACGTGCGTGTGTGTGCGCATGCTCGCTTGCATGTGTGTGTAATGTATATTAGTATGAATCCCACATCTTATCTCCAGCTATCTCTCTCTGCCCGATTCACTCAATGGAGGAAGAAAGGAGCACGTGTCTCTGAATGCAGAACCTGATTGGGGCATGTCAACTACACCACAATTACCTTCAGGAGTCAGATTCTGGTGGTTGTAAAGCTTAACCTACAGAGCCCGCAGGAGGTGTGTGTGTGTGTGTGTACGCCGTGGTACTGGCTCCGCTGCAGATTTGTTAGGGTTTGCAATTGAAGGTTTAGAGAGAGGGAAAGAGAGAGAGAGAAAAGAACAGAGGGAGAGAGAGGGAAAGAGACAAAGACAGAGAGCGACAGAGCAAGGGAAAGGGAGAGAGAGAGAGATAAAAGAACAGAGGGAGAGAGAGAGGGAAAGAGAGAGAGAGAAAAGAACAGAGGGAGAGAGAGAGGGAAAGAGAGAGAGAGAAAAGAACAGAGGGAGAGAGAGAGGGAAAGAGAGAGAGAGAAAAGAACAGAGAGAGAGAGAGGGAAAGAGAGAGAGAGAGAGCAAGAGAGAGGGAAAGAAACCGTAACAGAGGGAGAGTTGTCACAGGCCTCACACAGAGAGAGACATAGACAGAGAGAAAGAGAGAAAGAGAGAGAGAAAGAGGGGTCATGTCATATCGTTTACTCAAGCACTGTTCATCAGACATGACTAGTGAGTCATACAAACTCTTCTTCAGAAAGGCAGCATGGAGAATGTTATCCCTTTAGACTCGTGGGAATTTGCCTATGTGGATAGGACTAAATGTAAATGTTTTGTACAGAAGAAATATGATATGCATATGCTTAACCATGGTAGAAATTGAAAGGGAAAAGTTTGGAGATTATGGGAAAATTATTAGACTATAAAAGGTGAGGAAACAACAGTTCACACAAGACTGAATCTAAACATTACACTGTGCATTTGACATTTTCTGTACTTTTTGACGCATTTCTGATAAATTCTGAAAATACTTTGGATACATAAGGTAACATGATAATAACAATATTCCTGGCAAAAAAGGTTTGAGTGAGAGGACTAACTGGTGTCTCCAAGTGGCCACATCTCTTTACAACTAGAGCGTCACACTTGTAGTTGTTTTGTTTGGAACACAGCCCTGTATCTCCGCACTCATTCAAAAACTGCCCAAAAATGGTCTATTCGAAATTGCAATCTGAGTGAGGTGGGCATCAATTAAAAAATTGATCTATTGCCAAAATGACTGGCTAAGTTATAAAATACGATTTGACAGTGTTAGGTTTTCAAAATGCAATTCAGGGAAACAGATTGTCATTTTGGTGCACATAGAAAGGAGCCCTGAGTGCATTCAGGTGCTTGTGCTGTGGGGAAGTTTCTTCACAATAGACAAACAGGCTCATTCTGTTCAAAACAACCCAGGGTATCATCTTGTAACTGTACATGAAACATAGTAATCATAAAAATTGGCACTGTATACGACATGAGTTTTATGATATGGAAATGTGTCCATTTTCCCCAAGATACACACACTTCTCTCCCAACACCTTCCTCTCTATCCCAACCCCTCCCCTCTCTCCCAACGACTCTCTCTATCTCCCCGTCTCTTTCTCTCCTCAACACCTCTTCTTCCCTCTCTATCTATCTCCCTCCCTCCCTCTCTTCACATAATCTACACCAGTCATTTGGAAGGGAGAGATATAGCGAGAGAGAGAAAGAGAGGGAGCGAACAGAGAGCGATAAAGAGACATAGAGAGAATGATCAGCACCCATGAGGCTTTGAGTCCGTCAGCCCATCGTGTCAGAGGGCTGTGGATTAATTTCACCCAGTTGCCGTGGCAGTAATCATTGTCCCAGCTTGATTACAATGCCGCACTGCCAAACTCCCTAACACTGTTGTGTTTATCCATCTACGGGTAGAAATAGTCCCATTATGTCAAAGATAAGCAATTTGCTTTCGTTCTCTGCTAAGAGAAAGGGAAGGATAAAGGAGGGGAAATGGAGGGAAGTAGCAAATTGCAGGCATCCAGATGCCGGGTTAATGAGATGGCGAATCCATTGGCTGTCTTCTGTAATCATTCCATCAATACGTTGGCGGAGCATCCTCTGCTCTCCATGCGAGGGGCTATTTTGGTGTATGGTTGAGAGAGAGAGTCGTGGACGAGAGGTATCAGTGTGTCATGCCCTGACCGTAGAGATCCTTTTATTCTCTATGCTTGTTTGGTCAGGGTGTGACTCGGGTGGGAAAGTCTATGCTTTCTGGTTCTTTGTTTTTGGCCGGGTATGATTCTCAATCAATGACAGCTGTCTATCGTTGTCTCTGATTGGGAATCATACTTAGGCAGCCTTTTTGCTTTTCTCATTTGTGGGTTTAATGCATGTATAGCCTTACAGAGCTTCATGTTCATTTTTGTTGTTTATTGTTTTGTTAGTGTAACGGATGTGAAACACTAGCTTAGTTAGCGGTGGTGCACGCTAAATAGTGTTTCAATCGGTGACGTCACGTGCTCTGAGACCTTGAAGTAGTAGTTCCCCTTGCTCTGCAAGGGCCGCGGCTTTGTGGAGCGATGGGTAATGATGCTTCGTGGGTGACTGTTGTTGATGTGTGCAGAGGGTCCCTGGTTCGCGCCCGGGTAAGGGCGAGGGGACGGTCTAAAGTTATACTGTTACATTGGCAACATTTAAAAATAAAGAAAAATGTACGCTTACCACCCTGCACCTTGGTCCGGTCATTTTCAAGACGACGTTCGTGACACAGTGAGCATCCCTCCCCCTCTCTCTCTGTTCCTTTTACAATAAAACCAAAAAGCAGCTCCTAAGAGTGACTAGCTACGCTTCTTTAATAAATTGTGAAGAACATTTTTTGTGAAAACAAGGTTCTGGTGGCCGCAAAGGGACGTGTCTCTCTGAACAGGGTAGATGGATGATTTGAGACATTAAGACTGACTGGTGAAACTGTAACCTGAGCAACAACCAGACTAAGTGTCTGTTCAAGGTGTGTTGGAGCGAACGGATGGGACTAACTGCCTCTGATAGCTGTTGCGAATGAAAACCGCTGGGAGAGACTCAAACACACAAAAGGTTGAATGTATCAGATAAGATATTCATTAGAACATTACAGCAATTCAAGAGAAGTGTAGGCGAAATGGAAACCAATATATTCAGGCTGATGTTGTTACATACATTTCCTTTCACAACATTGAGAAGATGAACAAAAAATAAGCGATGATACAGAAAAATGAAATGCACATGCTTTATGAAGTCATTATGTTCCATTACTCATTCATAAAGTTATATAGATGAATACCATCTATTTGTGAGATACATCACTGTCTCTCCTACCCAGGTCCTTTATGGAATACCTATATCCACCAAGGCATTTACTGTGCACAATATTACATATTATATTTCCTTTCCCTCTGTCTCTCTGCATCTGTCAGTGTTATGTGGTGACCTATCTCCTTCCTGGTACATAGTTAGACTCTGTAAGAACTAGCTATATCTATCTGGAATAGACGGCTGGTCTATATAACACTGTGCATAGTCAATTTGCAAATTACCTAGACTAACCTGTATCCCCGCACATTGACTTGGTATCGGTAACCACTGTAAATAGCCTCGTTATTGTTGTGTCATTTTCTTGTGTTACTTTTTGATTTGAATTTTTAAACTTAAGTTTATTTTGTAAATGTTTTCTTAACTCTATTTCTTGAACCGCATTGTTGGTTAAGGGCTTGTAAGTAAGCATTTCATGGTAATTGTACCGGCACATGTGCCTGTTGTACTTGACACATGTGACAAATAATATTTGATTTGATTGCGTAAGGGTGGAGGGAGGACAAACATCCACACATGTCGTTCCAATGGTGGCGCCTGTGTGAAAGAGATATCTCTGTCTCATTCTGTAAACTGAATATCATTCTCCACTACAGCAGATATTGGTTCTAGTAAATGATGTCTGCCACCATCCTCAACGCTGCCTGTCAGGGAGAAGGAGAATAGCCCATCTCATTCAAATATGGGAGAAATGGGAAGGCGAGTAAAGTGTGTGTGTGTTTGGGCAAAGTAAAGTAAATGAGCGAGAGGAAGTCTGACATTGCATTTCAAAATCTGAATGAGCGGTTGTTAGGGTGCTAAATATCCATATTTAAGATGAGCGTATTATTCAACTGTATGTACGATAGTTGGATTCCTTTGTCTCTCCTTCTCCCACTCTTTTTGTTCCCCACCCCTTTCATTTAGTGACCAGCCATCATATCAGGTTAGTCCACTAGGGACTTTTCATTACATTATGTTAGTAATCAATTCAACCTATACTGTGTGTGTGTTTATGTATTTCTGTGTGATTATTTCATTAGTTAGTAAATAAATAATTAAGCCAATTTGAGTAAGCTGAGTCATTATGTAGACTAGGGTTCGTGCAGATTTATAGAATATTTTCACGTTCAAAATGAGACTGATAAGAGGTAAAAAAGTGACTGTTATCTACAGATATGAATATATCTTATAAGAGTTTAATTCGGGAGATAGTAACTTGTTAAATAGGTTTTCCCGTGGTGCTCCAAGTTACTGAGTTATTTGTTACATGATTCATTTAATCATGTAATAATAAAACATAGTTTATTGATTTGATAAGATACCAGTTATCGCATTAATACTAGTCACATCACGACAGTTCTACAGTATATCGGAAATAGACTGTCATCCAGTGTGATCATCATGAACTTCATGCTCAAGGGGATAATAGACTGGAATAATACCTACTGATGGGTTGTGTGACACCTGGCAAACGTTTATCAACATTCACAAAACACTGTGAATTTACCATGCCATTACAAACCAAACCAACCTGTTAACTTTGTGAATGGCCGCTGTGATTTGTACTCAAGATTTACACATGTTTCTGTCTGATTTTATTCAGTTCTGCTTGTAATGAAGCAGAGATTTTGTGTAAGATGTACCCTATCTGATAAAACACTGCCCTTTTGTAAGGTTGTGTCCCTGCTTTTGGAGTGTGTGTGTGTGTCTTTGTGTGTGTGTGTGTTTAGTTTCCCAGCCAAGGTAAAGGTGTGTGTGTGTATGTGAATGTGCAGTTTCTCCTCCAAAGTATACAGAGATGGGTTGTGGGGGAAAGTTGGGTTGAAGTTCAGAAGGGCACTCTGGCACCTCTGCCATGTTTGCTGTTTAGCATGCTGTCCTGCTGTTTGTAAGACACACACACACACACACACAGTTTGGCTGCCTCGTAACAACCTCTGAATTATTCAGTCAGCGTCTCAACATCCCATTTTTCACCTGAAAGACTTCAGCTCTGCTGATGCAGGGAGGGAGGGAGAGAAAGATAGAGTAGGACAACTATTTTGCTGTGAATCTTTCTCCCTCTCTCCCTCACCTCATCTGACTCCCTCATGTCATTGGAGTAAGATCATGCTATCCTTCACAACTGACCTCAGTTCAGCATTGGATTCTCCCTTTATGGTTAGTATTGAAGGAGAGTAAACTGATCCTAGATCTGTACATAAAGTTAAACTCTCTTCATAAATAGGAGATGCGCTGTGCATTAACGGTTTTACCAATTTGACTTTAGTTATTGACGTTTATCCATGATTCTCCAAACTTCAAATTTCGAGTTTTTGACACAGTGCGTTGCTCTTCCTGCTATGCATCCTCCTTCATTAATTCCGAAAGGTTACGTTAAGGGTTAAGTTTTGGGATGGGGCTCAAACCAAGCCTACCAATGGGATTGAACACGTAACCCTCGAAGCCGCAGCATTTGGCCCTCGCCGTCCAAAATGTTTTTTTTTTTTTTTTAAGTCATCTCCCGACGTCCAATTTGGAAGTCAATCTTGAGAAACCTGAGGGCCTCCCGAGTGTCGCAGCGGTCTAAGGCATTGTATCGCAGTGCTAGAGGGGTCACTACAGATCTGGGTTTGACCCTGGGTTGTGTCGCAGCCGGCTGCGACCGGGAGACCCATGAGAAGGCACACAATTGGCCCAGCGTCTTCCCCAGGGACCTGGCTGGGGATCACATCACACTCAGACTACAGTCATCAGACCTGGTAAAATATAATTACAGCCAATTACTGTGCTGATGCAGATGCAGTTGATGGAGCGTTATGTAATATACTGCTCATACTGTTTTAGTGACAACATTGAGAGGGATTTAGACAGCAGTCACACTGTTAACATTGGAAGGTTTATTCCGTGACATTGAAGGATAAAGGCACAAATAAATGCATATTCATCTCTACACTAGACATCATCAAGTGTGCACTAGTCCATACAGATTATATTTAATAAAATGTGTGCTAGTCCAGCACATGGGGTGCCAACAGGTAAGATGCTTCAGGAGGGCGGTCACGTGTGCTAGCAAGGCAGAGGTCCTGGGTTTGAGCCTTGATGTGAGGCGAATTAGCAGGAAGCTAAGCAAGCAGCATGACGTTCTGTACAGTAGTCCATGTAACATTATGAGGTGTGTACTTAAGCAATACGGCCCGATGAGGTGTGGTATATGGCTAATATACCACGGCTAAGGGTTGTTCTTACACATAAAGCAATGCAGAGTGCCTGGACACAGCCCTTAGTAGTGATATTTTAGCCATATACCACAAACCCCTGTGGTGTCTTATTGCTACTATAATCTGGTTACCAACATAATTAGAGCAGAAAAACAAGTTTTGTCATATCCGTTGTATACGGTCTGATATACCACGTCTGTCAGCCAATCAACATTCAGGGTTTGAATCACCCAGTTTATAACAGTCATTAGATCAGACAAAATGTGTCTAGTGCACATTGCATGTTCATACCTGATAACTGATAATATTGTAGCTGCTATTGTATAGGTGCAAAGACAGTGCATCCACAATGGCTCAGTGGTGAAGAAGCTCATAAGAACAAAATCAAAAATGCTTCTGATGTATTTTTGTCTTGTCCTCTAATGTCTAATGCTTTTTTATTGCTCAGAGAAGTGTAAATAGAACCAGAAAGTTAAAGGTTCTTAAAGGTTCAAACTCAAGCTATAGCCTTTGTTTTCTTTACCCAAAAGAAAGTGTCTCAGGCCTCAGCTAGTATCCTGCAGTGTAATAGCTCACCAGTCTCTTCTCTATTTTACTCTGTTTAGACAGTTGCTTTACTCTCTAGGAGCTGGATCACCAGTCAGGGTGGCTCATTCTACTTACAGCTAGCTACTGCACCTCTATCTTCCACAGTTCCACAGTGACGGGTGCTGCTATCATTCAATTACACCGTCTTTGGGGGCGCGGGGTGTCTTAAGTTAATGAGTGTGTGTGTGTGTGTGAGTGTGTGTGTGTGTGTGTGTGTGTGTGTGTGTGTGTGTGTGTGTGTGTGTGTGTGTGTGTGTGTGTGTGTGTGTGTGTGTGTGTGTGTGTGTGTGTGTGTGTGTGTGTGTGTGTGTGTGCGAGAGTTAATACAGTGCCTTCAGAAAGTATTTGTCATGACTGTCCTGTGAGGATCCAAAGAGGTCAGATCAGCTTGGCAATGGATGACAGTAACCAGACCCTCTCTCACCCACAGATGGGGGAGAAGGGAGCTGGTGGGGGTTGACATCTCAAACCCTGTTGTAAATCAAGGGGAGAACATCCCTCTCCGATGCTCACACAGGAACGTGCCTTTGTCTACAGAGACTGAAACTCTAACATGTTCTAAAGTGAATACTGGAACAATGTTTGCTTTTTCTTTTTTTCTTTCACTTTGTTTAACCAGGTAGGCCAGTTGAGAGCAAGTTCTCATTTACAACTGCTACCTGGCCAAGATAAAGCAAAGCAGCATGACAAAAACAACAACACAGAGTTACACATGGGATAAACAAACGTACAGTCAATAACACAATATAAAAATACATGTACAGTTTGTGCAAATGTAGTAAGGTTAGGGAGGTAAGGCAATAAATAGGCCATAGTTGCAAAATAATAACAGTTTACAGTAACACTGGAGTGATAGATGTGCAGATGATGATGTGTAAGTAGAGATAATGGGGTGCAAAAGAGCAAAAAAATAAATAACAATATGGGGATGAGGTAGTTGGGCTGTGTACAGGTACAGTGATCGGTAAGCTGCTCTGACAGCTGATGCTTAAAGTTAGTGAGGGAGATATAAGTCTCCAGCTTCAGTGAATTTTGCAATTTGTTCCAATCAATGGTAGCAGAGAACTGGAAGGAAAGGCGGCCAAAAAGGTGTTGGCTTTGGGGATGATCAGTGAAATATACCTGCTGGAGCGCGTGCTACCAGTGGGTGCTGCTATGGTGACCAGTGAGCTGAGATAAGGTGGGGCTTTACACAGCAAAGACTTATAGATGACCTGGAGCCAGTGGGTTTTTTATGATGAATATGTAGCGAGGGCCAGCCAACGAGAGCATACAGGTCGCAGTGGTGGGTAGCACATGGGGCTTTGGTGACAAAACTGATGGCACTGTGATAGATAACATACAATTTGCAGAGTAGAGTGTTGGAGGCTATTTTGTAAATTACATCGCCTGAAGTCAAGGATCAGTAGGATAGACAGTATACAAGGGTATATTTGGGAGCATGAGTGAAGGAGGCTTCATTGTGAAATAGGAAATCAATTCTAGATTTCATTTTGGATTGAAGATGCTTAATGTGAGTCTGGAAGGAGAGTTTACAGTCTAACCAGACACCTAGGTATTTGTAGTAGTCCCCATATTCTAGTATATTGTAGTAGTCCCCAAGTCAGAACCGTCCAGAGTAGTGATGCTAGAGGGCGGCCAGGTGCCCGCAGCAATCGGTTGAAGATCATGCATTTAGTTTTACCAGCATTTAAGAGCAGTTGGAGGCCACGGAAGGAGTGTTGTATGGCATTGAAGCTCGTTTGGAGGTTTGTTAACACATTGTCCAAGGAAGGGCCAGACGTATACAGAATGGTGTCGTCTGCGTAGAGGTTAATCAGAGAATCACCAGCAGCAAGTGCGACATCATTGATATATACAGAGAAAAGAGTCGACCCGAGAATTGAACCTGTGGCACCCCATAGAGACTATCAGAGGTCCGGAGAACAGGCCTCCGATATGACACACTGAAGTAGTTGGTGAACCAGGCGAGGCAGTCATTTGAGAAACCAAGGCCAGGACGATGAAAATGGCTGCACAGTACTGTCTTTTATCTATGGCGGATTTATGATACCGTTTAGGACCTCGAGCGTGGCTGAGGTGCACCCGTGACCAGCTTGGAAAACAGATTGCATAGCGGAAAAGGTAAGATGGGATTTGAAATGGTCGGTGATCTGTTTGTTAACTCGGCGTTCAAAGACTATAGAAAGGCCGGGCAGGATGGACATAGGTCTGTAAGAGTTTGGGTCTAGAGTGTCTCCCTTTGAAAAGGGGGATGAATGTGGCAGCTTTCCAATCTTTAGGGATCTCAGGCGAAACGAAAGAGAGGTTGAACAGGCTAGCAATATGTGTTGCAACCATCTGACAGATAATTTTAGAAAGAGATGGTCCAGATTGTCTAGCTCAGCTGTTTTGTAGGGATCCAGATTTTGCAGCTCTTTCAGAACATCAGCTATCTGGATTTGGGTGAAGGAGAAGCGGGGGGGACTTGGGCAAGTTGCTGCGGGGGTTGCAGAGCTGCTGGCCTGGGTAGCCAGGTGGAAAGCATGGCCAGCTGTAGTAAAATGTTTATTGAAATTCTCGATTGTCATATATTTATTGGTGGTGACAGTGTTTCCTAGCCTCTGGGAGGAGGTGCTCTTATTCTCCATGGACTTTACGGTGTCCCAAAATGTTTGGAAATTAGTGCTACAGGAAGCACATTTCTGTTTGAAAAAGCTAGCCTTAGCTTTCCTAACTGACTGTGGTAGTCGTTCCTGACATCCCTGAAAAGTTCCATATCGCTGGGGCTATTCGATGCTAATGTGTTTCGCAACAGGATGTTTTGGTGCTGATCAAGGACAGTCAAGTCTGGAGTGAACCAAGGGCTATATCTGTTCTTAGTTCTACATTTTTTGAATGGGGCATGCTTACATGTATTTAAGATGGTGAGGTAAACACTGTTAATGAACAACCAGTAATCCTCTACTGACGAGATGAGGTCAATATCCTTCCAGGATACCCGGGCCAGGTCGATTAGAAAGGTCTGCTCACTGAAGTGTTTAAGGGTGCATTTGACAGTGATGAGGGGTGGTCATTTGTCCGCTGGCCCATTATGTACGCAGGCAATGCGGCAGTGATTGCTGAGATCCTGGTTGAAGACAGCAGAGGTGTATTTAGAGGGCAAGTTGGTCAGGAAGATATCAATGAGGGTGCCCATGGTTACGGATTTAGGGTTGCACCTGATAGGTTCCTTGATAATTTGTGTGAGATTGAGGGCATCTAGCTTAGAATGTAAGACGGCTAAACATATCTCAGTTTAGGTCACCTAACAGTGCGAACTCTGAAGATAGATGGGGATAGATGGGGGGCAATTTGCATATGGTGTCCAGGGCACAGCTGGGGGCTGAGGGGGGTCTATAAGAAGCGGCAACAGTGAGAGACCTATTACTGGAAAGGTGGATTGTTGAAAGTAGAAGCTCGAACTGTTTGGGCACAGACCTGGATAGTATGACAGAACTATCTGCAGTAGATTGCAACTGCGCCCCTTTGGCAGTTCTATCTTGACGGAAAATGTTGTAGTTGGGGATGGAAATTTCAGGAAGGCCACCAAAATTCTAAGCCAGGATTCAGACATGGCTAGGACATCAGGGTTGGCAGGGTGTGCTAAAGCAGTGAATAAACTAATTTAGGGAGGAGACTTCTGATGTTAACATGCATGAAACCAAGGCTTTACGGCTACAGAAGTCAAATAAACGGCCTGGGTTAACCTCTACATCACCAGAGGAACAGAGGAGGAGTAGGATAAGGGTACGGCTAAAGGCTACAATAACCGGTCGTCTAGTGCGTTGGTAACAGATAATAAAAGGGGTGGAACGGCTCTCTTCTATCTCCTCCTCTGACGAAGAGGTAGAACAAGGATCGGACCAAAATGCAGCGTGATGATGATTCATGATATTTTAATGAAGGAAAACTATACATACAGAAACTACAAAAATAACGAAATGAAATAACGAAAACCGAAACAGCCCTATCTGGTGCAAACACAAAGACAGGAACAATCACCCACGAAACACTCACAGAATATGGCTGCCTAAATATGGCTCCCAATCAGAGACAACGATAATCACCTGACTCTGATTGAGAACCACCTCAGGCAGCCATAGACTACGTAGACACCCCACAAAACCCCAAGACAAAAAACACACCACAATAACCCATGTCACACCCTGGCCTGACCAAATAAATAAAGAAAACACAAAATACTAAGACCAAGGCGTGACAAGGGGCAGATTTCTGGGCGTGGTAGAATAAGGAAGGGCATAATGTACAGAAAAGGGTATGGTAGGATGTGAGTACAGTGGGGGTAAATCTAGGCATTGAGTGCTGATGAGAAAGCTTGATTCTCTGGAGACACCAGCTAAGCCAGGTGAGGTCTCCCCATGTGTGGGGTGTGTGACATAAGCTATCTGTAAGTCGCTCTGGATAAGAGCGTCTGCTAAATGACTTAAATGTAAATGTAAATCTAAGGCATGTTGAGCTGACTAGGTCTCTACAGTGAAATAAAACAATAACTAACCGAAACAGCAGAAGGCAAGGCATATTGACATTAGAGAGAGGCATGTGTAGCCGAGTGATCATAGGGTAGTCGCTACTATAATAGGGGAGCGGGAGGCACGGTGTTCAGAAAGCTAGCGGGGCGGGGCTAGCAGATGGGTCTTCGGCGACATTGCAACGGAAAAGCCTGTTGAAACCACATCGGACGATTACGTCGGCAGACCAGTCATGATGGATCAGGGGGGCTCTGTGTCAGCAATAAAGGAACATGGGAACGTGGGAAATGGGCAGAACACTAATGTCATATGGGTTGTTATTCTGTGATGTCATTAAAAGATTATAAGGAAATACTGGAACTTGTAAAGTATACCCCTGCATGTGTGAAGTTTCCACCCTCTGCTTTGTATATTAAATATGAAAAATTCTGAAAGTGTTTTTTGTAAATTAATAGACGGATGTGGTAGAAACTTTATGAGGAAATTGGTTCTATAACTTTGTACAAGGAAGTAGTCATTGTCCCTGAGTGAGGTTTGAGGGCGTGTCAGCATGTGGGAACAGCCCTTTTGAAGAACTGTATAAAATGATGGGTTAAGAATTAACATATCAGACCAGAGTCGTTGAGCTGCAGCTTACGTCCAAAGTGGTTTGACGTAGTTCGAACTCTGGATATCAACACAAGGTAGAGGAGGCGAGAAGCTCACCTCTTGGGCAATCACTGGTATGGCTGACTAGCTGACTAGCTGTCCTAAGTAAAATATCTATAAAAGCTCATTTAAATGGGACCATTCTACTACTCTTCTCAAATCACCGTAGTACATTACTCTCATCAACCCCACTGAGAACTATCAACATGGCCGGTTAGCCTGTCTTCAAAGAATTATCTTCCAGAGCAAGTGGAAGTAGAGTGAACTCCGTAGTTCTGTTCAGGACTACAAGCTGGATGCCAGGCAACGGCAGAGGTGAGCAACAGTAGGAGACTGATGGGGAACCCTTTTGGACAGTCAAAGCCTTACAAGCATTACAAAAAGCCCAACTCCCTTTCCAAGGCAGCCTGGTTGCGACAGAGATCTATGTCGAACCAAGATATTTACACGTAAATACATCCATGATTTCTTACTCCAAATGGGCGGCAGTTAGTGTGCAAAGTATATGATTACTGTGAGAGTAGTTTCTAAACATACCAAAGTATTATGTCTCTGCGCTCTCTCTCTCTCTCCCCCTCTCATCTTATTTGCAACAAGCCACCATATTGTGTCAGTCCGCTCGGGACCTGTTTTAATGTATTTAGTGTGTATGTTTATCCTGTTACCATGTATTTAATCATTTTAGCCATTTCTGTAGTACTGAATCATACGGAAGGCTGGGGATTTTGCAGATGCAGGAGTTTATAACTGTTCAGGATGACAATATGATACAAATTCAAATAAATTACTATAAAAATTAAACTTTGATGAAATTACACATTCAATGTACCAAATTAAAGATACACTTGTGAATCCAGCCAACGTGTCAGATTTAAAAACTTTACGGCGAAAGCAAACAATGCTAATATCTGAGGATAGCACCCTAGTAAACAAAGAGATAAAAGCAGATTTCAACCCTGCAGGCGCAACACAAAACGCCAGAAATTAAAAAATATATTTAATGCATTACCTTTGACAAGCTTCTTCTGTTGGCACTCCAATATGTCCCATAAACATCACAAATGGTCCTTTTGTTCGATTAATTCCGTCGATATATGTCCATTTATTTGGCGTGTTTGAAAAATTATCAGTATAAAAGACACCTGTCCACAACCTCAAACAGTCACACTCCAAACTCCACTATGACCAAGACCAAAGAGCTGTCAAAGGACACCAGAAACAAAATTGTAGACCTGCACCAGGCTGGGAAGACTGAATCTGCAGTAGGTAAGCAGCTTGGTTTGAAGAAATCAACTGTGGGAGCAATTATTAGGAAATGGAAGACATACTTTGACCACTGATAATCTCCCACGATCTGGGGCTCCACGCAAGATCTCACCCCGTGGGGTCAAAATGATCACAAGGATGGTGAGCAAAAATGTTTGCATTAAGGAGAAGTATATCTTTAATTCTGTGAAAAACAGTTGAATCTTTTATCAATGTTTATTATGAGTATTTCTGTAAATTGTGGTTCTCTGCAAAATCCCTGGATGTTTTGGAAGCAAAACATTACTGAACGTAACGCGCCAATGTAAACTGAGATTTTTGGGATATAATATGCACTTTGTCGAACAAAACATACATGTATTGTTTAACATGATGTCCTATGAGTGTCATCTGAGGAAGATCATCAAAGGTTAGTGATTAATTTTATCTCTATTTCTGCCTTTTGTGACTCCTCTCTTTGGCTGGAAAAATGGCTGTGTGTGTTTTTGTGACTTGGCTCTGACCTAACATAAATATATGTTGTGCTTTCGCTGTAAAGCCTTTTTGAAATCTGGCACGATGGGTAGGTTAACAAGAAGTTTACCTTTCATTTGGTGTATTGCACTTGTTGATGTATGAAAGTTACATATTTAAAAAAATATTTTCAGTTAAATGTTGTCGAGGGTTGCCGCTAGCGGAACCCCTAGCCATAAGAAGTTTTAAACAACCACTCTTGTGGTGCCCCAAATCCTAATGAGTTAATTGTTACATGATTAATTTAATTGGCTAACAATTAGACCAGGTTTGTTGACATAGTTAGTTTAATGAAGAGGCAACTTCGGGATGCTGGCCTTCTAGGCAGAGTTGCAAAGAAAAAGCCATATCTCAGGCTGGCCAATAAAAAAGACCACAGACACTGGACAGAGGAACTCTGCCTAGAAGGCCAGCATCCCGGGAGACGCCTCTTCACTGTTGACATTGAGACTGGTGTTTTGCGGGTGCTATATAATGAAGCTGCCAGTTGTGGACTTGCGAGGCGTCTAATTCTAAGAAGAATTTAAGAAGAAATTTAATTTAAGAAGAAAGGTCTTTGTTTCTGATCATTTTGCGCCTGTAATCGAACCCACACATGCCGATGCTCCAGATACTCAACTAGTCTAAAGAAGTTTTATTGCTTCTTTAATCTGAACAACAGTTTTCATCCGAACAACAGTTTTGCTAACATAATTTCAAAAATATTTTCTTATGATCAATTAGCCTTTTAAAGTTAGAAACTTAGATTACCTAACACAATGTGACATTGGAACACATGAGTGATGGTTGCTGATAATGGGCCTCTGTACGCCTATGTAGATATTCCATAAAAAAACTGCAGTTTTAAGCTACAATAGTAATTTACAACACTAGCAATGTCTACACTGTATTTCCGATCAATTTGATGTTATTTTAATGGACAAAAAATAGCTTTTCTTTAAAAACAAGGACATTTCTAAGTGACCCGGAACTTTTGAACAGTAGTGTATATAAAGTGTAATACTGGGATTCAAACTCAAAATTGAATACATTTCAATATCTATATCTGACATGGTACAGGTGTCTTCTTTTTTATTCCCATAACCATGTGTGTGAGATGTAAACTTTGGTTTAAGACTACCAAGAACACTCTGTTTGACACTGATTTATCCCACTGCAGTAAAATGTTAAAGTCATTATTGGCCTTGTCCCTGAGCGGTTCGGAAAGACGCCTGTATCTTTGTAGTGAGTTGGTGTATTGATAGAGCATCCAAAGTGTAATGCTCAAAGGGATATTTTATGTCTGCTTTTTTTTTACCCATCTACCAATCGATGCCCTTCTTTGCGAGGCTTTGGAAAACATGGTCTTTGTGGTTGAGTCTGTGTTTGAAATTCACTGCTTGCCTGAGGGACCTTACAGATAATTGTCTGTATGGGGTACAGAGATGAAGTAGTCATAACAAAATGCACATAGAGTCCATGAAAACGTATTATGTGACTTGTTCCTCCTGAACTTATTTAGGTTTGCCATAACATAAGGGTTGAATAATTATTGACTCAAGACCTTACAGCTTTCCATTTTTTATTAACTTGTAAAAATGTCTAAAAACAGGCCAGTGACACAAAATCTCAATGTAATGCATTTTAAATTCAGGTTGTAACACAAGAAAATGTGGAAAAGAGAGTTAATGGGTGTGTGTATGTATGTGGATGCATGTTTGGGTGTGTGTGTAATGGATGGTGGGTTATGCCAGCGGCCCCACTCTTCCTCCCAGTGATAGAGATGGGGGAATAATGAGACCCAATAGAGCCGTGAGGGGTGGTAATGGAGACACGCACACACACACACACACACACACAAAGGGTAATGAATCTCCTGTTCATCGTCTCAGGCAGACAGAGGCTTGTGCCTCGGCCTGTCTCCTCTTCCATTCATCTCCCTAGAAAACAACCAGACACAAACACAGTCCTGTTCTGTTCTCTAGGCTAAAGAACAACACCCACTCACACGTTGCACCCATTGGCTTTGTACAAGCCAGAATCCTCCAACTAAACTCAAAAGGTACATGTTGATCACATTATTTCCCTATTTTGTTTAATAGAGGGCTCTTCTGCATACATAAATAATAATTGTGTAAAATTTTATGCACAAGGAGCTCCAGAAGAAAGCATATTTGTACCGTTTTTTCCCTAGTTTTCCTCTCAATCCTGGTCTGGTAACACATGGCCAGTGAATCTTTTTTTTCGTCCGAGATAAGTCTTCCATCATGCCAACACCCCTGTATTGACTACTAGGCTATACACCTGAATAACAATAATGGTAATAATAACAATAATAATTACAATAATTATTGTAACAACTACAAGGATATCTCTTTTCAGCATCTATATTTAGCATTGCACACCTCTTACATTTCAGTAGCAGTTATGGGTCCATGGTCATGATTCATGGTCTGTATGATTCTCCAGACACCTCTTCAAACAGCAATACTACTGGTCCCTTTAGCAATAACACATCAACCACTGTGTAAATAAACTGTTATTGATGATCAATGATGCGATTGTGATGATATGGGCATATCTTTATGTTGGCCAGATCCTATGCGTATTCTGTCATAAATAATGTATGTATTTTCATATGACTGTTTTATGCTCCATGTGTACTTCACTCTCTATTTGTAGTCAAATCAAGCTGTTGATTTGTAGTGAAAATCAGCTGTTGATTTGTAGTCAAAGCAAACTGTCTATTTGTAATCAAAACCATCTGTCTATTTGTAGTCAAAACAAGCTTTCAATTTGTAGTCAAAGCAAGCTATCTATTTGTAGTCAAAACCAGCTGCTGATTTGTATTTAAAACAAGCTGTCTATTTGTAGTCAAAACCAGCAGTCAATTTGTATTTAAAACAAGATTTTTATTTGTAGTCAAAACAAGCTGTCTACCTGTAGTCAAAACAAGTTGTGTATTTATAGTCAAAACAAGTTGTAGATAAGGGACAAAATCCAAAACCTCTATATGCATACTGTATGTATATGTTTCATATGTTCATTTATCTACAGACAACAGATTAGATTCACTGAAATTAAACAACAATACTTTCCTAAACCATATTACTTCGGCTAAAGATCCCAATGTGGCTTGTTTACTGCTTGTTGTACGATTATACAGGAATTTAAAAGTAGTACAGGAAAGATATATATTATGTACACAAATGGTACTGTATTCCCTTAGTGCACTTCATTTGACCATAGGGCTCTGATCAACAGCAGTGCACTATATATATATATATATATATAAAAACAACAACATTTGTTGTTGTTTTGGCTCTTCACTCCAGCACTTTGGATTTGAAATTATACAATGACTATGAGGTTAGCTTTAATTTGAAGGTATTTTCATTCATATTGTGGTTGCAAATATAACACATAGACAAATGCATAAGATGTATAGAATAGCTGAACACTAAAAATAGACTACATGAAGGGAAGGTGACATAGCTGCCAGGATAGCTGGAACATACCAAGGCCATAGGGATATACAAAGGAGGGGGTCAGTCAAATGACTAACTGATGACCAATAGACATAGTTCGCATATTTTTGAGCTAAGTGCAGAGCCAAAACATAGGGCTGTAAAATAGAGGAATGTATAGTATTTTTAGTATAGCTGGACACGCTAGAAACTGAGGAGACACATAGTCTGCTGATCCTAGATAATACACAAACAAAAGAATGCATTTAGCTAAGTGCAGGAACAGCAAGGGTCTTGTCATCATTATAATCTGACGGAAAGCAGGTATGGGCGTTATTGAACTGAACAAGCAGGATGCACGGATTGGAATGTAAACTCATTTTGCATGTGGGATGGGCTCATATGTAAAATGTGGATAAATACTGGAGCCAGGGCTCTGGAAAAGGTGTGGGTCCTGCGGGCACTCCAGCTTGTTATACTCTTGTATTAAAAGTCTATAATTGAATTCAAAGTTCTTCATTGTGTCATATTTGAACCGATTTTCCACTACAATATCGGGTGAACTGATTAGAAATTACAGATCTTTTTAGGGACCAAAAGTATTGGGGACAAATTCACTTACAGTGCATTCAGAAAGCTGACAGAGCTCCAGAGGTCCTCTGTGGAGATAGGAGAACATTCCAGAAAGACAACCATCTCTGCAGCACTCCACCAATCAGGCCTTTATGGTAGAATTGGCCAGGCGGAAGGAAGCCACTCCTCAGTAAAAGGCACATGACAGCCCGCTTGGAGTTTGCCAAAAGGCACCTAAAGATGTTCAGACCATGAGAAACAAGATTCTCTGGTCTGATGTAACCGAAGGCCAAGCTTCACGTCTGGAGGAAATCTGGCACCATCCCTACGGTAAAGCACGGTGGTGGCAGCGTCATGCTGTGGGGATTTTTTTTCAGCGGCAGGGACTGGGAGACTGGTCAGGATTGAGGGACAGATGAACGGAGCAAAGTACAGAGAGAGAGATCCTTGATGAAAACCTGTCCAGAGTGCTCAGGAACGTTCAACTTCCTACAGGACAACGACCCTAAGCACAAAGCCAAAACAACGCAGGAGTGGCTTCGCGACACACACCGACTGGCAAAGATTTCCAGCTGGAAGGCAAATGCTAGAATATTTCTCTGATTGACAGAGTGAGGGATTTGCAGAGGTGCTTTGATGCTCGGCACGTAAAAAAATGCCTTTAAGCCTCCCGGGTGGCACAGTGGTCTAGGGCACTGACTCTGGGTTCGTGCCCAGGCTCTGTCGCAGCCGGCCAAGACCGGGAGGTCCGTGGGACGACGCACAATTGGCCTAGCATCGTCCGGGTTGGGGAGGGCTTGGCCGGTAGGGATATCCTTGTCTCATCATGCACCAGCGACTCTTGTGGCGGGCCAGGCGCAGTGCACGCTTTCCAGGTTGCCAGGTGCACGGTGTTTCCTCCGACACATTGTTGCGGCTGGCTTCCGGGTTTGATGCGTGCGTGTTGAAGAAGCAGTGCGGCTTGGTGGGGTTGTGTTTCGGAGGACGCATGGCTTTCGACCTTCGTCTTTCCCGAGCCCGTACGGGAGTTGTAGCGATGAGACAAGATAGTAACTACTAACAATTGGAAACCATGAAATTGGGGAGAAAAAGGGGGTAAAATTAAAACACAGTTTCGATCACTTTCGTTTTCTGTTCAGGTTCTGTTCCTTAAATTGAGTTATTTTCCGGTTTTCTGTTCTGTTCCCTGAACCAGTTCCAACCCTTTGTTGGAACCATTTGCTGTTTGTTTTGGTTGTGTTTCAGATTGTTTTGCGCCCAATAGAAATGAATGGTAAATAATGTATTGTGTCATTTTGGAGACTTTTATTGTAAATAACAATATAATATGTCTCTAAACATATCTAAATTAATGTGGATGCTGCCATGATTACAGATAGTCCTGAATGACGTGTGAATAATAAAGAATGAGAAAGTTAAAAGAAACACACATATCATAATAAAACATTTCTCACTATCCCAATACTTTTGGAGCTCACTGTACATCTCTGTCTATACAGTGCATTCAGAAAGTTTTCATACCCCTTGACTCATTCCACATTTCGTTGTGTTACAGCCTGTATTCAAAATTGCTAAAACAAATGATAAGAAATCTCACCCATCTACACAAAATACCCCATAATGACAAAGTTAAATAATGTTTTTAGAATTGTTTGAATGTTTTGGGGAGTATCAAATAAATATATACCACTGAGTAAATACATACATTGGGCAGCGATTACAACTGGGTAAGTCTCTAAGAGGTTTGCACACCTAGACTATACAGTATTTGTCCATTATTATTTTCAAAATTATTCAAGCTCTGTCAAATTGGTTGTTGATCATTGCTAGACAACCATTTTCAAGTCTTGCCATAGATTTTCAAGTGGGTTTAATTCAAAACCGTAACTAGGCCACTCAGGAACATTCACTATCTTCTTGGTATGCAACTCCAGTGTATATTTGGCGTTGTGTTTTTAGCTTATTGTCATACTGAAAGGTGAATTTGTCTCCCATTTAACCTGGTTTTCGTCTAGGATTTTGCCTGTGATTAGCTGCATTACGTTTCTTTTTAATCCTGAAAAACTCCCCAGTCCTTAACAATTACAAGTATACCCATAACATGATGCAGCCACCACTATGCTTGAAAATATGGAGCATGGTACTCAAGTAATATGTTATATTGGATTGGCCCCAAATATAAAACTTTGTAGTATTACTTCAGTGCCTTGTTGCAACTCTGCTTCATGTTTTGGAATATTTGTATTCTGTACAGGCTTTCTTATTTTCCCTCTCTCAATTAGGTTTGTATTGTGGAGTTGCTACAATGTTTTTGATCCACCCTCAGTTTTCTCTAACACAGCCATTAAACTATGTAACTGTTTTAAAGTAAACATTGGCCTAGTGGGAAAATCCCTGACCGGTTTCCCTCCTCTCCAAGAAACTGAATATGAAAAATGCCTCTCTCTTTGTAGTGACTGGGTGTATTGATACACCATCAAAAGTGTAATTAATAACATCACCATGCTCAAAGCGATATTAAATGTGTTTTTCTTTACCCATCTACCAATAGGTGCACTTTACGAAGCATTGGAAAACCTCCCTGGTCTTTGTGGTTTAATCTGTGTTAGAAATTCACTGCTCGACTGAGGGACCTTACAGATAATTGTATGTGTGGGGTACAGATATGATGTTGAACACTATTATTGCACATGGAGTGAGTCAATGCAACTTATTATATGACTTGTTAAGAAAATGTTTACTCCTGAACTTATTAAGGCTTGCCATAACAAAAGGGTCAAGACATTTCAGCTTTTCACTTTTAATGAATTTGAATATTTTTTGAAAAACATAATTCCACTTTGAAATGATGGGGTATTGTGTTAAGGCCAGTGACAAGAAAACATCTAAATTGAATGCATTTTTTATTCAGGCTGTAACACAACAAAAGGGCTGTGAATGCTGTCCGAAGGAACTGTACATACATCATCTGATCAAAATATCTTTGACTCATTTATTATAATATATTCATCGCTTATGCGATAGAATAGAACAGAATACAATAACTTTTAATAATATTATTCTGTGGGCATTTTAAAGTGCTGTGAAAGAAAGCCTTCAGAGTCTATTGTGGAAGAACGCGTTTAATATAGCTCTGTCATCGCCCAACGGTCAAATAGCTTTGTAGGAGGAAACACAATATGACTGATCATTTGTAATAATTAATCCACAAGTGGGCTTGGCAGTTGGACAGCTGATGATGACATCGTCTTCCATTCTCCTTGCCAACTCCCCCTATTGATCCTGCCTCTCAGATCTCCTGCCTCTCGTTAGCTACACGCACATGCAGGCTCTCAGATCTCCTGTCTCCACATTAACTTCATGATCAATACATCTCCTCGAGAGCCCCTCCCACACACCCCAACTACAATCTACATCTACACACACATTACACAACATTGGCCTCCCACAGACCTAGAACAGACTTCAGGGGGCATATACTATATGGCAAATACCAATAACACAGGGCTTGAGAACTTAATAGTACTAATATATATACAGTTGAAGTCGGAAGTTTACATACACTTAGGTTGGAGACATTGGTATCGGTCCGATGTCTAGTTAAACGCTGATGTGCAAAACCGGTGTCAAAGCTGACATGTATGCCTACAGTTGTAGTTGGAAGGTAACATACACTTGGGTTGGAGTCATTAAAACACATTTTTCAACCACTTTACACATTTCTTGATTACAAACTATCTAGTTTGTGCATGACACAAGTCTGTTAGGACATCTACTTTGTGTATGACAAGTCTGTTGGGACATCTACTTTGTGCATGACAAGTCTGTTAGGAAATCTACTTTGTGCATGACACAAGTCTGTTAGGACATCTACTTTGTGCATGACACAAGTCGTTTCGGACATCTACTTTGTGCATGACACACGTTGGTTAGGACATCTACTTTGTGCATGACACAAGTCTGTTAGGACATCTACTTTGTGCATGACACAAGTCTGTTTGGACATCTACTTTGTGCATGACACAAGTCAGTTAGGACATCTACTTTGTGCATGACACAAGTCAGTTAGGACATCTACTTTGTGCATGACACAAGTCAGTTAGGACATCTACTTTGTGCATGACACAAGTCAGTTAGGACATCTACTTTGTGCATGACACAAGTCAGTTAGGACATCTACTTTGTGCATGACACAAGTGACATCTACTTTGTGCATGACACAAGTCAGTTAGGACATCTACTTTGTGCATGACACAAGTCAGTTAGGACATCTACTTTGTGCATGACACAAGTCAGTTAGGACATCTACTTTGTGCATGACACAAGTCTGTTAGGACATCTACTTTGTGCATGACACAAGTCTGTTAGGACATCTACTTTGTGCATGACACAAGTCTGTTTGGACATCTACTTTGTGCATGACACAAGTCAGTTAGGACATCTACTTTGTGCATGACACAAGTCAGTTAGGACATCTACTTTTGCATGACACAAGTCAGTTAGGACATCTACTTTGTGCATGACACAAGTCAGTTAGGACATCTACTTTGTGCATGACGAGTCAGTTAGGACATCTACTTTGTGCATGACACAAGGACATCTACTTTGTGCATGACACAAGTCAGTTAGGACATCTACTTTGTTCATGACACAAGTCAGTTAGGATATCTACTTTGTGCATGACACAAGTCAGTTAGGACATCTACTTTGTGCATGACACAAGTCTGTTAGGACATCTACTTTGTGCATGACACAAGTCAGTTAGGACATCTACTTTGTGCATGACACAAGGACATCTACTTTGTGCATGACACAAGTCTGTTAGGACATCTACTTTGTGCATGACACAAGTCAGTTAGTACATCTACTTTGTGCATGACACAAGTCAGTTGACATCACTTTGTGCAGTCAGTTAGGACATCTACTTTGTGCATGACAAGTCACAAGTGACAAGTCTGTTAGGAAATCTACTTTGTGCATGACACAAGTCTGTTAGACATCTACTTTGTGCATGACATCTAAGTTCAGTTAGGACATCTACTTTGTGCATGACACAAGTCTGTTAGGACATCTACTTTGTGCATGACACAAGTCTGTTTGGACATCTACTTTGTGCATGACACAAGTCAGTTAGGACATCTACTTTGTGCATGACACAAGTCAGTTAGGACATCTACTTTGTGCATGACACAAGTCTGTTAGGACATCTACTTTGTGCATGACACAAGTGTTTAGGACATCTACTTTGTGCATGACACAAGTGCATGACACAAGTCTGTTAGGACATCTACTTTGTGCATGACACAAGTCTGTTAGGACATCTACTTTGTGCATGACACAAGTCAGTTAGGACATCTACTTTGTGCATGACAAGTCAGTTAGACATCTACTTTGTGCATCACAAGTCAGTTAGGACATCTACTTTGTGCATGACACAAGTCAGTTAGGACATCTACTTTGTGCATGACACAAGTCAGTTAGGACATCTACTTTGTGCATGACTTTGTGCATGACACAAGTCTGTTAGGACATCTAGTCATGACACAAGTTGTTAGGACATCTACTTTGTGCATGACACAAGTCTGTTAGGACATCTACTTTGTGCATGACACAAGTCTGTTTGGACATCTACTTTGTGCATGAGTCACATCTACTTTGTCATGGCACAAGTCAGTTAGGACATCTACTTTGTGCATGACACAAGTCAGTTAGGACATCTACTTTGTGCATGACACAAGTCAGTTAGGACATCTACTTTGTGCATGACACAAGTCAGTTAGGACATCTACTTTGTGCATGACACAAGTCAGTTAGGACATCTACTTTGTGCATGACACAAGTCAGTTAGGACATCTACTTTGTGCATGACACAAGTCAGTTAGGACATCTACTTTGTGCATGACACAAGTCAGACATCTAGGACATCTACTTTGTGCATGACACAAGTCAGTTAGGACATCTACTTTGTGCATGACACAAGTCAGTTAGGATCTACTTTGTGCATGACACAAGTTTGTGCATGACACAAGTCAGTTAGGACATCTACTTTGTGCATGACACACAGTTAGGACATCTACTTTGTGCATGACACAAGTCAGTTAGGACATCTACTTTGTGCATGACACAAGTCAGTTAGTTACTTTGTTCATGACATCTACTTTGTGCATGACACAAGTCAGTTAGGACATCTACTTTGTGCATGACACAAGTCTGTTAGGACATCTACTTTGTGCATGACACAAGTCAGTTAGGACATCTACTTTGTGCATGACACAAGTCAGTTAGGACATCTACTTTGTGCATGACACAAGTCTGTTAGGACATCTACTTTGTGCATGACACAAGTCAGTTAGTACATCTACTTTGTGCATGACACAAGTCAGTTAGGACATCTACTTTGTGCATGACACAAGTCAGTTAGGACATCTACTTTGTGCATGACACAAGTCTGTTAGGACATCTACTTTGTGCATGACACAAGTCAGTTAGGACATCTACTTTGTGCATGACACAAGTCAGTTAGGACATCATGCATACTTTAGGACATCTACTTTGTGCATGACACAAGTCGGTTAGGACATCTACTTTGTGCATGACACAAGTCTGTTAGGACATCTACTTTGTGCATGACACAAGTCTGTTTGGACATCTACTTTGTGCATGACACAAGTCTGTTTGGACATCTACTTTGTGCATGACACAAGTCAGTTAGGACATCTACTTTGTGCATGCACAAGTCAGTTAGGACAAGTTGTCAGTTAGGACATCTACTTTGTGCATGACACAAGTCTGACATCTACTTTGTGCATGACACAAGTCAGTTAGGATATCTACTTTGTGCATGACACAAGTCAGTTAGGACATCTACTTTGTGCATGACACAAGTCAAGTCAGTTAGGACATCTACTTTGTGCATGACACAAGTCAGTTAGGACATCTACTTTGTGCATGACACAAGTCAGTTAGGACATCTACTTTGTGCATGACACAAGTCAGTTAGGACATCTACTTTGTGCATGACACAAGTCTGTTAGGACATCTACTTTGTGCAAGACACAAGTCAGTTAGGACATCTACTTTGTGCATGACACAAGTCAGTTAGGACATCTACTTTGTACATGACACAAGTCTGTTGACATCTACTTTGTGCATGACACAAGTCAGTTAGTACATCTACTTTGTGCATGACACAAGTCAGTTAGGACATCTACTTTGTGCATGACACAAGTCAGTTAGGACATCTACTTTGCATGACACATGACACACTTTGTGCATGACACAAGTCAGTTAGGACATCTACTTTGTGCAGTTGACACAAGTGTGTTAGGACATCTACTTTGTGCATGACACAAGTGTTAGGACATCTACTTTGTGCATGACACAAGTCTGTTAGGACATCTACTTTGTGCATGACACAAGTCTGTTTCAGTTGACACAAGTCTGTTTGGACATCTACTTTGTGCATGACACAAGTCAGTTAGGACATCTACTTTGTGCATGACACAAGTCAGTTAGGACATCTACTTTGTGCATGACACAAGTCAGTTAGGACATCTACTTTGTGCATGACACAAGTCACAAGTCAAGTCAGTTAGGACATCTACTTTTGCATGACACAAGTCTGTTAGGACATCTACTTTGTGCATGACACAAGTCAGTTAGGACATCTACTTTGTGCATGACACAAGTCAGTTAGGACATCTACTTTGTGCATGACACAAGTCTGTTAGGACATCTACTTTGTGCATGACACAAGTCAGTTAGGACATCTACTTTGTGCATGACACAAGCATGACACAAGTCAGTTAGGACATCTACTTTGTGCATGACACAAGTGTTAGGACATCTACTTTGTGCATGACACAAGTCAGTTAGGACATCTACTTTGTGCATGACACAAGTCAGTTAGGACATCTACTTTGTGCATGACACAAGTCAGTTAGGACATCTACTTTGTGCATGACACAAGTCAGTTAGGATATCTACTTTGTGCATGACACAAGTCAGTTAGGACATCTACTTTGTGCATGACACAAAGTCTACTTTGTGCAAGACACAAGTCAGTTAGGACATCTACTTTGTGCATGACACAAGTCAGTTAGGACATCTACTTTTATGACATCTACTTTGTGCATGACACAAGTCAGTTAGTTACTTTGTGCATGACATCTAGGGACTTTGTGCATGACACAAGTCAGTTGACATCTACTTTGTGCATGACACAAGTCTGTTAGGACATCTTTGTGCATGACACAAGTCAGTTAGGACATCTACTTTGTGCATGACACAAGTCAGTTAGGACATCTACTTTGTGCATGACACAAGTCGGTTAGGACATCTACTTTGTGCATGACACAAGTCGGTTAGGACATCTACTTTGTGCATGACACAAGTCTGTTAGACATCTACTTTGTGCATGACACAAGTCTGTTTGGACATCTACTTTGTGCATGACACAAGTCTGTTTGGACATCTACTTGTGCATGACACAAGTCAGTTAGGACATCTACTTTGTGCATGACACAAGTCAGTTAGACATCTACTTTGTGCATGACACAAGTCAGTTAGGACATCTACTTTGTGCATGACACAAGTCAGTTAGGACATCTACTTTGTGCATGACACAAGTGACATCTACTTTGTGCATGACACAAGTCTGTTAGGACATCTACTTTGTGCATGACACAAGTCAGTTAGGACATCTACTTTGTGCATGACACAAGTCAGTTAGGACATCTACTTTGTGCATGACACAAGTCTGTTAGGACATCTACTTTGTGCATGACACAAGTCAGTCAGGACATCTACTTTGTGCATGACACAAGTCACAAGCATCAAGTCAGTTAGGACATCTACTTTGTGCATGACACAAGTCTGTTAGGACATCTACTTTGTGCATGACACAAGTCAGTTAGGACATCTACTTTGTGCATGACACAAGTCAGTTAGGACATCTACTTTGTGCATGACACAAGTCAGTTAGGACATCTACTTTGTGCATGACACAAGTCAGTTAGGACATCTGACACAAGTCTGTTTGACATCTACTTTGTGCATGACACAAGTCAGTTAGGACATCTACTTTGTGCATGACACAAGTCAGTTAGGACATCTACTTTGTGCATGACACAAGTCAGTTAGGACATCTACTTTGTGCATGACACAAGTCAGTTAGGACATCTACTTTGTGCATGACACAAGTCAGTTAGGACATCTACTTTGTTGACATCTACTTTGTGCATGACACAAGTCAGTTAGGACATCTACTTTGTGCATGACACAAGTCAGTTAGGACATCTACTTTGTGCATGACACAAGTCAGTTAGGATATCTACTTTGTGCATGACACAAGTCAGTTAGGACATCTACTTTGTGCATGACACAAGTCTGTTAGGACATCTACTTTGTGCAAGACACAAGTCAGTTAGGACATCTACTTTGTGCATGACACAAGTCAGTTAGGACATCTACTTTGTACATGACACAAGTCTGTTAGGACATCTACTTTGTGCATGACACAAGTCAGTTAGTACATCTACTTTGTGCATGACACAAGTCAGTTAGGACATCTACTTTGTGCATGACATCTAGGACACTTTGTGCATGACACAAGTCTGTTAGGACATCTACTTTGTGCATGACACAAGTCAGTTAGGACATCTCTACAAGTTTGTGCATGACACAAGTCGGTTAGGACATCTACTTTGTGCATGACACAAGTCGGTTAGGACATCTACTTTGCATGACACAAGTCTGTTGACACTTTGTGCATGACACAAGTCAGTTAGGACATCTACTTTGTGCATGACACAAGTCAGTTAGGACATCTACTTTGTGCATGACACAAGTCGGTTAGGACATCTACTTTGTGCATGACACAAGTCTGTTAGGACATCTACTTTGTGCATGACACAAGTCAGTTAGGACATCTACTTTGTGCATGACACAAGTCAGTTAGGACATCTACTTTGTGCATGACACAAGTCAGTTAGGACATCTACTTTTGCATGCATGACATCAAGACACAACAGTTAGGACATCTACTTTGTGCATGACACAAGTCAGTTACTTTGTGCATGACACAAGTCAGTTAGGACTACTTTGTGCATGACACAAGTCAGTTAGGACATCTACTTTGTGCATGACACAAGTCAGTTAGGACATCTACTTTGTGCATGACACAAGTCTGTTAGGACATCTACTTTGTGCATGACACAAGTGAGTTAGGACATCTACTTTGTGCATGACACAAGTCTGTTTGGGTTACTTTGTGCATGACATCTACTTTGTGCATGACACAAGTCAGTTAGGACATCTACTTTGTGCATGACACAAGTCTGACACAAGTCTGTTAGGACATCTACTTTGTGCATGACACAAGTCAGTTAGGACATCTACTTTGTGCATGACACAAGTCTGTTAGGGGACATCTACTTTGTGCATGACACAAGTCAGTTAGGACATCTACTTTGTGCATGACACAAGTCTGTTAGGACATCTACTTTGTGTGTCAGTTAGGACATCTACTTTGTGCATGACACAAGTCAGTTAGGACATCTACTTTGTGCATGACACAAGTCTGTTAGGACATCTACTTTGTGCATGACACAAGTCAGTTAGGACATCTACTTTGTGCATGACAACAAGTCTGTTAGGATCTATCTAGTCTGTTAGGACATCTACTTTGTGCATGACACAAGTCAGTTAGGACATCTAGCATGACACAAGTCAGTTAGGACATCTACTTTGTGCATGACACAAGTCTGTTTGGACATCTACTTTGTGCATGACACAAGTCAGTTAGGACATCTACTTTGTGCATGACACAAGTCTGTTAGGACATCTACTTTGTGCATGACACAAGTCTGTTTGGACATCTACTTTGTGCATGACACAAGTCAGTTAGGACATCTACTTTGTGCATGACACAAGTCAGTTAGGACATCTACTTTGTGCATGACACAAGTCAGTTAGGACATCTACTTTGTGCATGACACGAGTCAGTTAGGACATCTACTTTGTGCATGACACAAGTCATTTTACCAACTATTGTTTACTGATGGAATGTTTCCCTCATAATTCACTGTGTCACAATTCCAGTGGGTCAGAAGTTTACATACACTAAGTTGACTGTGCCTTTAAATTGCTTGGAAAATTCCATAAAATTATGTCATGGCTTTAGAAGCTTCTGATAGGCTAATTAATTTGAGTCAATCGGAGGTGTACCTGTGGATGTATTTCAAGTCCTACCTTCAAACTCAGTGCCTCTTTACTTGTTATCAAATAAAATACAATTTGATTTGTCACATACACATGGTTAGCAGATGTTAATGCCAGAGTAGCGAAATGCTTGTGCTTCTAGTTCCGACCATGCAGTAATATCTAACAAGTAATCTAACCTAACAATTTCACAACAACTACCTTATACACACAAGTGTAAAGGAATGAATAAGAATATATACATACAAATATATGAATGAGCGATGGCCGAACGGCATAGGCAAAATGCAGTAGATGGTATAGACGCAGTATTATACATATGAGATGAGTAATGTAGGGTATGTAAACATTATATAAAGTGGCATTGTTTAAAGTGGCTAGTGATACATTTATTACATCAATTTGTCCATTATTATAGTGGCTAGAGATGAGTCAGTATGTTGGCAGTAGCTCTCAATGTTAGTGATGGCTGTTTAACAGTCTGATGGCTTTCCTGTGAGATCGGGTGCTGTAGGTGTCCTGGAGGGCAGGTAGTTTGCCCTCAATGATGTGTTGTGCAGACCTCACTACCTCTGGAGAGCCTTACGGTTGTGGGCAGAGTAGTTGCGGTACCAGGCGGTGATACAGCCTGACAGGATGCCTCGATTGCATCTGTAAAAGTTTGTGAGTGTTTTTGGTGACAAGCCAAATTTCTTCAGCCTCCTGAGGTTGAAGAGGCGCTGCTGCGCTTCTTCACGACGCTGTCAGTGAGTGGACCAATTCAGTTTGTCTGTGATGTGTACGCGAGAAACTTAAAACTTACTACCCTCTCCACTACTGTTCCATCGATGTGGATAGGGGCTGCTCCCTCTGCTGTTTCCTGAAGTCCACAATCATCTCCTCTGTTTTGTTGACATTGAGTGTGAGGTTATTGTCCTGACACCACATCCCGAGGGCCCTCACCTCTTCCCTGTAGGCCATCTCGTCATTGTTGGTAATCAAGCCTACCACTGTAGTGTCGTCTGCAAACTTAATGATTGAGTTGAGGCGTGCATGGCCACGCAGTCATGGGTGAACAGGAGAACAGGAGAGGGCTGAGAACGCACCCTTGTGGGGCCTCAGTGTTGAGGATCAGCGGGGTGGAGATGTCGTTACCTACCCTCACCACCTGGGGGAGGCAAGTCAGGAAGTCCAGGACCCAGCTGCACAGGCCGACCCAGGGTCTCGACCTTAATGACGAGTTTGAGGGTACTATGGTGTTAAATGCTGAGCTGTAGTCGATGAACAGGATTCTTACATAGGTATTCCTCTTGTACAGATGGGTTAGGGCAGTGTGCAGTGTGATTGCGATTGAGTCGTCTGTGGACATATTGGGGCGGTAAGCAAATTGCAGTGGGTCTAGGGTGTCAGGTAGGTGGGTGGAGGTGATATGGTCCTTGACTAGTCTCTCAAAGCACTTCATGATGACGGAAGTGAGTGCTACAGGGCGATAGTCATTTAGTGCAGTTACCTTCACTTTCTTGGGAACAAGAACAATGGTGGCCCTTGAAGCATGTGGGAACAGCAGACTGGGATAAGGATTGATTGAATATGTCCATAAACACACCAGCCAGCTGGTCTGCGCATGCTCTGAGGACGCGGCTGGAGATGCCGCCTGGGCCTGCAGCCTTGCGAGGGTTAACACGTTTAAATGTTTTACTCACATTGGCTGCAGTGTAGGAGAGCCCACAGGTTTTGGTAGTGGGCCGTGTCAGTGGCACTGTACTGTCCTCAAAGCGAGCAAAGAAGTTGTTTTGTTTGTCTGGGAGCAAGACATTGTGGTCTGCGACGGGGCTGGTTTTCCCTTCGTATTCTGTGATTGACTGTAGACCCTGCCACATACAATCCACTATTTCTGATTGGAGAATGTTTTAATAGACGCTGTGGGTACATCACCGATATACTTGCTAATAAACTCGCTCACCGAATCAGCGTATTCATCAATGTTATTGTCCGACGCATTGCGGAACATATCCCAGTCCACGTGACCGAAGCAATCCTGAAGCGTGGAATCCGATTGGTTGGACCAGCGTTGAACAGACCTGAGCACGGGCACTTCCTGTTTTAGTTTATGTCTATAGGCTGGGAGCCACAAATGAAGTCGTGGTCAGATTTCCCAAAGGAAATCAGTCAGGAAGTTAAGGATTGGTCGCAAATGGGTCGTCCCACAACAAAGTCAATGTATTGTAGTGGCCATCACAACGCCCCTGACCTCATCCCCATAGAAAATTAATCGACAAACTGAAAAAGCTTGTGCGAGCAAGAAGGCCTACATACCTGACTCAGTTACACCAGCTCTGTCAGGAGGAATGGGCCAAAATTCACCCAACCTATTGTGGGAAACTTGTGGAAGGCTACCTGAAACATTTGACCCAAGTTAAACAATTTAAAGGCAATGCTACCAAATACGAATTGAGTGTATGTAAACTCCTTAACCACTGGGAATGTGATGAAAGAAACAAAATCTGAAATAAATAATTCTTATAATTATTCTGACATTTCACAATGTCAGCATTCCTGATTTCTGTAACTGTGATTTCTGCAACCGTTAGCATACTTGTGTAATATCGACATTAGCTCAGAGCCACTTGTCTTGCAAACATGGTCCTGCTTCATCAATTGCTGTGCTGATCAATGGAGAGTTAACTACCTCTGTTAAATGAATATGTATCTTAAAGTTATGTTTGGTGGTGCTACAATAATTTACAATAGGCCTATATCTTAAAATACAGAGAGTATAATGATATATATATATTAGTGAAGACACCTCAGAAAAGGAAGGAGGACCATCCTAGTCAGCGAAATGTAATACAAATCAAAATAGTTAAACATTTAAAAAAGTTATCCTTTTTTAGATAAAAACTATATTAGGTAACGATGGGTAACGATGGGTCTTCCTTTCCTGTGGCGGTCCTCATGAGACTCCATTTCATCATAAAGCTTGACGGTTTTTGCAACTGCACGTGAAGAAACTTTCATAGTTCTTGAAATTGTCTGGATTGACTGACCTTCATATCTTAAAGTAATGATGGACTGTCACTTCTCTTGTTTATTTGAGCTGTTCTTGCCATAATATGGATTTGGCCTTACTAAATAGGCTATATTCTGTATAATAGGTCACAACACAAGCAATACGTAACTGAACGAAGTATTACCG
>NC_068428.1:30916304-30919896 GCF_023373465.1 Oncorhynchus keta
GTAGTGCCTTGCGGTCGGAGGCCGGTCCATCCATACGAGGAGTGCAGTCTATGACTTTGAATACTGAAGACTTCATCATGATGAATGTCACATATCACACGGGTATTTGGTCTGTCATGTGTTAACCCTGTGACTGACAGTGACGCCATAGTAAAAAAGATAAGGGGATAACATCAGCAGGTCTGTGTTCCCGGGGCACAGCTGTTCAAACACCACTAGGCGCCTGGCGCTCACCGATGGGGCTTAGCATGTAATTAGACATCTGTCATACTCTAATCATACTCTAATCATGCTTGTCTCTGGTGAATCACAGGATATAGCACTAACTCTCTCATTAAGAAAGACAGGCTCCTCATCTGGTTTCTGTTTGTTTAGAATGTAGTTGGTTAATGTCATCTGCTGTGACTACGTATGCATCAGTGACAGATTGAGTCCGGTAATAACATGCAAAACCAATAGAATAGAGTTTGTGTATGAATTTGCTGCATGTGTATATAATCTATAAATCAAGTAAGCGGGTGAGCCTAAAGAGTTCAGTATGTTTGCACAGCACTTTTTTAAATACTGGACAGTGATGAGTTAAAAACAGCTTGGATTTCTCAGAAACGGTTCTATTGTATTGACAGTTTTATGAGATGGAGGCCAGCACAGTGAGGAGAGTGTGGGCACAGGCACACAGACGTACTTTACTGTTGATGTAGCCAGAGGGAGCTACATAATGATTGCCATTAACTTGTTGGTCAGTCCGTTGTCATGGAAGGGGAATGACAGCTAGCTAGCTCCAGTGCAGCATCAGACTCTGGCCTCCAACACAGAACATCAAATAAAGTGAGAGATAATGGTTGCTGTATGAGGCATGTTGAAACATAAAGAGCAATATATTAAATATATGGTTTGTAATACAGTATGTGCATGTACGTTGACTGTTATATATTTTGAAACAGGATGGACAGCGTTCAATAACATACAGGTGGAAACCGTTGATTTCATACAGTACATCATTCTGGAGTTCATTGATAATGTACCAATGGACCACACTGCACATAATGTACATATTCAATATTTTGATCTCACATGTTCTTTAGATGCAAGACAGTCAAATTAAATAACCCATCTGAGTACTTCTCAGTGGGTCCAGTCTTACGAAGTTATTCCTTGCCTTTGGCTTTACCCAGGATGATGCAGATTGTTTGATGGTATTACTCTAAGAGATTTTTCCAGAAAAGAGAAGGATTAAGTGGTGCGGTCATTTTTAGTAGGGCCTCTCTACGCTTCTGGTCTTCTAAGATAATACCTTTCTTAGTGTTTATTTAGAACCTCTAGCTATACTATACGCACATGGAATGGCAATGGCCTAAAACACCCATCTAAACAACCCAGAGGCTATAGAGCTTGCCGGAAATGAGCTACCTCTGGATTGTTCAGCCATCCCTATGGGAAAAACTAATGGCGAAAGAATAGAATTTTGGAATAAACACTGAAAATTAGGTCTGAGGTTAACACAGGCTTAGGAGATTGTATATGTTTAGTTCTATGCAATAATAGAAGCCAGTTAACATGACCTTTAAACTTCTTAAGAATCTGACCCTTTTTTTAAATG
Organism: Oncorhynchus keta; assembly: GCF_023373465.1. NCBI lineage: Eukaryota > Metazoa > Chordata > Actinopteri > Salmoniformes > Salmonidae > Oncorhynchus > Oncorhynchus keta. The sequence goes on from NC_068428.1 coordinate 30,917,905, forward strand.
TTTGCCTAAAATGAATTACCCAAATCTAACCGCCTGTAGCTCAGGACCTGAGGCAAGGATATGCATATTCTTGATATCATTTGAAAGGAAACATTTTGAAGTTTGTGGAAATGTGAAATTAATGTGGGAGGATATAACACATTAGATCTGGTAAAGATAACAAACAAAAAAACATATGTTTTCCTTTTTTTTGAAATGCAAGAGAAAGCCATAATATAATATTGCAGTTTATGCAATTTTTTGGCCACTAGATGGCAGTAGTGTATGTGCAAAGTTTCAGACTGATCCAGGGAAGCATTAGAGACCCAGTTCCTGAAATTGAATATAAACATTGATTTTATCGAACAAAACTATGCTACATTTTATTTCTGGACCCTCAGGATGACAAATCAGAGCAAGATTACTGAATGTAAGTACATTATCTACCGTCAGAGGTAATGTATCAAACCATTTTTCTTGTGTGTTCCATCCTCAAACAATATCTTTTCACTGTAAGAGCTACTGTAAATTGGACAGTGCAGTTAGATTAATAAGAAGTTAAGCGTTCTGCAGGTATAAGACATGTCTATGTACTGGAATGTCCTAGTTTGTTGATGGGAGATGTTTCAGACGAGTCTTGAAATGCGACCTCCACAAATCTGTGGGAGCGACATTATCCCTTCGAATAGCGTGCCATGAGGAGACTGTGAAAGGGAGGGAGGTGCGAAGGACCGAGGTTATAGGGATTTATAAAAGCAAGAAAGGTTAGATGCTCCCGAGTAGCGCAGTGGTCTAAGCCACTAAATCTCCAGTGCTAGAGACACCACTACAGACCCTGGTTCAATCCTGGGCTGTATCATAAAAGCCGTGATTGGGAGTCCCATAAGGTGGTGCTCAGTGTCGTCTGGGTTAGGGGAGGGTTTGGCTGGGGTAGGTTGTCATTGTAAATTAGAATTAGTTCTTAACTGACTTGCCTAGTTAACTTAGGAAGTTGCAGAATTTTCGCAGCTTTTTGTTAAAAATCGCGCAACATTTCAGCGCCCCTGCTATTCATGCCAGGAATATAGTATATGCATATGATTAGTATGTGTGGATAGAAAACACTCAGACATTTTCTAAAACTGGTTAAATCACGGCTGTGACTATAACAGAACGTGCGTTTCATCGAAAAGTGCAGGAAAATCTGATCACTGAAAATGGAAAAAATATCCATGCGCCACTTCCAAGGATTGTTAAAGGTGAACCGAATTAAATGAGGTCGAGGTTACGCAATACCTACAGCTTCCACACAATGTCAACAGTCTTGTCATTTGCCTACGATTTGTTTCTTGGTCAAACAAAGAAGAGACAAGCCATTTCTTCAGGTATCCGACCGGATATTTTGGTTGAGATTTATCCGGACGGCCTTTCCAGACGGACACCTATAGAATTGACATCGCCTCGTGATCAATTTTATCGCTTATTAACCCTCTTGCTCCTACCTGGCATGCAGGCGTCCCATCTAGAGCTCTGGAAATGCAAATACGCTACGCTAAATGCTAATAGTATTAGTTAAAACTCAAACGTTCATTAAAATACACATGCAGGGTATTGAATTAAAAAGCTACACTCGTTGTGAATCCAGGCAACAAGTCAGATTTTTAAAATGCTTTTCGGCGAAAGCATGAGAAGCTATTATCTGATAAGCATGTAACACCCCAAAAGACCCGCGAGGAGACGTAAACAAAATAATTAGCATAGTCGTCGCTACTACAAACCGCACAAATAAAATATAAAATATTCATTACCTTTGACCATCTTCTTTGTTGGCACTCCTAGATGTCCCATAATCACTATGGGGTCTTTTTGATTAAATCGGCCCATATATAGCCTAGATATCGATCTATGAAGACTGTGTGATAAACGGAAAAAGAGCGTTTTCTAACGTAACGTCATTTTTTTAATTAAAAAGTTGACGATAAACTTTCACAAAACACTTCAAAATACTTTTGTAATGCAACTTTAGGTATTAGT
>NC_068428.1:30932496-31077496 GCF_023373465.1 Oncorhynchus keta
ATTTGAAAGACTGGTCACGGCTCACATCAGTACCATTATCCCAGAAACCCTAGACCCACTCCAATTTGCATACCGCCCTAACAGATCCACAGATGATGCAATCTCTATTGCACTCCACACTGCCCTTTCCCACCTGGACAAAAGGAACACCTATCTGAGAATGCTATTCATCGACTACAGCTCAGCATTCAACACCACAGTGCCCTCAATGCTCATCACTAAGCTAAGAACCCTGGGACTAAACACCTCCCTCTGCAGCTGGATCCTGGACTTCCTGACGGACCGCCTCCAGGTGGTAAGGGTAGGTAACAACACATCTGCCATGCTGATCCTCAACACAGGGGCCCCTAGGGGTGCGTGTTCAGTCCCCCCCATACTCCATGTTCTCTCATGACTGCACGGCCAGGTACGACTCCAACACCATCATTAAGTTTGCCGATGACACACAGTGTCAGGCCTGATCACCGACAACGACAAGACAGCCTATAGGGAGGAGGTCAGAGACCTGGCCATGTCGTGCCAGGACAACAACCTCTCCCTCAACGTGATCAAGATAAAGGAGATGATTGTGGACTACAGGAAAAGGAGGACTGAGCACGCTCCTATTCTCATCGACAGGGCTGTAGTGGAGCATGTTGAGAGCTTTAAGTTCCTTGGTGTTCACATCACTGTTGTCAGTGCTCTCTCACCCGCTCTGAGGTTGAGGAGGTGAGATCAGAGATTAGTGCAGGGTCTGCCTTGCTCGTTGTCATATGTGTCATTTTCGGTCACAACTTGCAGACTTGTTTAGGTGCTGCTGTGCGTTTTGTTGCTAACCTTACTTTGCTACCTGACAACTTTACGGTTTTTACTTTTTAATTACCGTTTATATTTTTTGTTTTTCCCCTCACTTTTTTTCATTCAACTTTTACGGCGAGGATAGCTGTGCTGCAAGCTCAGCTTCAGACGCAATTGTTGGGCAAGGGTAATTTCAGTGTAGGAAAGGATGAAACAGAGTCTGTGCCACCAATAAGTACAGATAGTAGTATAAATCCCCTCGCACTGTCCCCGCAGCCGGACAACTTTCTCATGGCTTCTGGAGGGAAATGCTGTAGGAATGCTCAACCAGCCGACAGAAACGTTCAACCGGTTCTCCCCATTAAGCGGCGAGTCAGAGTCTGGGGCCGACCCTTCTCTGGTCTCTACTCCTCCCGTTACGGGGTCTGAGAAGCCGAAGCCTCCCACCATTAGCTCTGACAAATTGAAAACCCTAGTCATTGGCGACTCCATTACCCACAGTATTAGACTTAAGATGAATCATTCAGCGATCATACACTGTTTACCAGGGGGCAGGGCTACCGACATTAAGGCTAATCTGAAGATGGTGCTGGCTAAAGCTAAAACTGGCGAGTGTAGAGAGTATAGGGATATTGTTATCCACGTCGGCACCAACGATGTTAGGATGAAACAGTCAGAGGTCACCAAGTGCAACAGAGCATCAGCGTGTAAATCAGCTAGAAAGATGTGTCGGCATCGAGTAATTGTCTCTGGCCCCCTCCCAGATATGGGGAGTGATGAGCTCTACTGCAGTCTCACAACTCAATCGCTGGTTGATAACTGTTTTCAGCCCTCCCAAAAGATAGAATTTGTAGATAATTGGCCCTCTTTCTGGGACTCACCCACAAACAGGACCAAGCCTGGCCTGTTGAGGAGTGACGGACTCCATCCTAACTGGAGGTGTTCTCTCAGGGCTTTAATTCCCCTGTCTCCACAATGAAATAGGGTGCAGACCAAGCAGCAGGCTGTTTGCCAGCCTGCCAGCTTAGTGGAGTCTGCCACTAGCACAGTCAGTGTAGTCAGCTCAGCTATTCCCATTGAGACCGTGTCTGTGCCACGACTTAGGTTAGACAAAACTCAACATGGCGGTGTTCGCCTTAGCAATCTCACTAGAATAAAGACCTCCTCTATTCCTGCCATTATTGAAAGAGATCGTGATACCTCACATCTCAAAATAGGGCTACTTAATGTTAGATCCCTCACTTCCAAGGCAGTTATAGTCAATGAACTAATCACTGATCATAATCTTGATGTGAATGGCCTGACTGAAACATGGCTTAAGCCTGATGAATTTACTGTGTTAAATGAGGCCTCACCTCCTGGTTACACTAGTGACCATATCCCTCCGTGCATTCACATGGAAAGTCCAAAGACCCTCTCCAAAAGGCTTTCGGAGCCATCATCGACTCAGTGGGTTTTGTCCAACATGTCTCCGGACCTACTCCCTCCCACAGTCATACTCTGGATCTAGTTTTGTCCCATGGAATTAATATTGTGGATCTTAATGTTTTTCCTCATAATCCTGGACTGTCGGACCACCATTTTATTACGTTTGCAATCGCAAAAAAATAATCTGCTCAGACCCCAACCAACGAGCATCAAAAGTCATGCTATAAATACTCAGACAACCCAAAGATTCATTGATGCCCTTCCAGACTCCCTCTGCCTACCCAAGGACGCCAGAGGACCAAAATCAGTTCACCTCCGGATGAAAAGCATGCCCAAAGTAAACTGCCTGCTACTCAGGTCCAGAAGCTAGTATATGCATATAATTGGTAGATTTGGATAGAAAACAAAACTGTTAAAATAATGTCTGTGAGTTTAACAGAACTGATATGGCAGGGTGAAAACCTAAGAAAAATCCATCCAGGAAGTGGGATTTTTTTATGTTTGTAGTTCCACTATGTGTCAACAGTCTTTAGAAATGGTTCCAGGCTTGTATTCTGAAAAATGAGGGAGTAAAACCACGCTGAATGAGTGGACCCTATAGTGTCTCAGAGGTTTTTCTTGCACACGACCGAGAGCAAGCCTTCCTTGTTTTCCTTTTTTTCTGACTTTTGTGACTACTACTACTTGGCTGGTACTGTTTGTAATGATTTGTCTGCTAGGCGCTGTCCTCAAATAATCGCATGGTTGGCTTTCGCCATAAAGCCTTTTTGAAATCTGACACGGCGGCTGGATTAACAAGAAGTTAACCTTTAAACCGATGTATAACACTTGCATGTATTATGTGTATATCTGTTTATAAATTTTCCGCTCTGCAATTTCACTGGATGTTGGTCAGGTGGGACGCTGCAGTCTCACGTCCCCTAGAGAAGTTAACTGCCTAATTGAGGAACTCAATTTAACCTTGCGCAATACCCTAGATGCAGTTGCACCCCTAAAAACTCAAAACATTTGTCATAAGAAACTAGCTACCTGGTATACAGAAAATACCCGAGCTCTGATGCAAGCTTCCAGAAAATTGGAACAGAAATGGCGCCACACCAAACTGGGAGTCTACCCACTAGCTTGGAAAGACAGTACCGTGCAGTATCGAAGAGCCCCCACTGCTGCTCGATCATCCTATTTTTCCAAATTAATTGAGGAAAATAAGAACAATCCTAAATTTATTTTTGATAATGTCGCAAAGCTAACTGAAAAGCAGCATTCCCCAAGAGAGGATGGCTTTCACTTCAGCAGTAATAAATTCATGAACTTCTCTGAGGAAAAGATTATGATTATTAGAAAGCAAATTACGGACTCCTCTTTAAATCTTCGTATTCCTTCAAAGCTCAGCTGTCCTGAGTCTGCACAACTCTGCCAGGACCTAGGATCAAGGGAGACACTCAAGTGTTTTAGTACTATATCTCTTGACACAATGATGAAAATAATCATGGCCTCTAAACCTTCAAGCTACATACTGGACCCTATTCCAACTAAACTACTGAAACAGCTGCTTCCTGTGCTTGGCCCTCCTATGTTGAACATAATAAAAGACACTCTATCCACCAGATGTGTACCAAACTCACTAAAAGTGGCAGTAATAAAGCCTCTCTTGAAAAAGCCAAACCTTGACCCAGAAAATATAAAAAACTATCGGCCTATATCCATTCCTCTCAAAAATGTTAGAAAAAGCTGTTGCACAGCAACTCACTGCCGTCCTGAAGACAAACAATGTATACGAAATGCTTCAGTCTGGTTTTAGACCCCATTATAGCACTGAGACTGCACTTGTGAAGGTGGTAAATTACCTTTTAATGGCGTCAGACCGAGGCTCTGCATCTGTCCTCGTGCTCCTAGACCTTAGTGCTGCTTTTGATACCATCGATCACCACATTCTTTTGGAGAGATTGGAAACCCAAATTGGTCTACACGAACAAGTTCTGGCCTGGTTTAGATCTTATCTGTTGGAAAGATATAAGTTTGTCTCTGTGAATGGTTTGTCCTCTGACAAATCAACTGTAAATGTCGATGTTCCTCAATGTTCCATTTTAGGACCACTATTGTTTTCACTATATATTTTACCTCTTGGGGATGTAATTCAAGGTAGGGGGCAGCATTTGGAATTTTGGATGAAAAACAATCCCAAATTAAACTGCCTTCTACTTAGGCCCAGAAGATAGGATATGCATATAATTAGTAGATATGCATATAATTAGTAGATTTGGATAGAAAACACTCTAAAGTTTCCAAAACTGTTAAAATAATGTCTGTGAGTATAATATGCTCTGGCCCCCCAATGGTGGAACAAACTCCCTCACGACGCCAGGACAGCGGAGTCAATCACCACCTTCCGGAGACACCTGAAACCCCACCTCTTTAAGGAATACCTAGGATAGGATAAAGTAATCCTTCTCACCCCCCCTTAAAAGATTTAGATGCACTATTGTAAAGTGGCTGTTCCACTGGATGTCATAAGGTGAATGCACCAATTTGTAAGTCGCTCTGGATAAGAGCGACTGCTAAATGACTTAAATGTAAATGTAATGTAAATAGTATCTTCTTATGGCTGCAATCCCGTTAACGGGACGATATGACAACAGCCAGTGAAAGTGCGCCAAATTAAAATTCCTCAAACATACATGTATTTAATACCGTTTTAATGGTAATCTTGTTGTTAATCTCACCACAGTGTCCGATTTCAAATAGGCTTTACAGCAAAAGCACCACAAACGATTGTTAGGTCACCATCAAGCCACAGAAAAACACAGCCGTTTTTTTTCCAGCCAAAGAGAGGAGTTTCAAAAAGCACAAATAGAGATAAAATGAATCACTAACCTTTGATGATCTTCATCAGATGACACTCATAGGACTTCATGTTTCACAATACATGTATGTGTTGTTTGATTAAGTTCATATTTATCAAAATATGAGTTTACATTGGCGCTTTACATTCACTAGTTCCAAAAACTTCCAGTAATTTTGCATAGCGACATCATTCAACAGAAACACTCATTATAAATGTAGATGATAATACAAGTTATACACATAGAATTATAGATATACCTCACCTTAATGCAACCGCTGTTTCTGATTTCCAAAATACTTTACGGAATAAGCAAACCATGCAATAAACTGATACGGTACTCAGAAGAATAAGTCACAATAGCCGCAATGTTGGCATCAACATAAACAAGAAATTACATGATAAATATTCCCTTACCTTTGAGGATCTACATCAGAAAGCACTCCAGGAATCCCAGGTCCACAATAAATATTTGTTTTGTTAAATAATGTCCGTTGTTAATGTCCAAATACCTTCTTTTGTTAGCGTGTTTGGCATATATATCCAAACGCTCATTCTGGCCAGCGTTACGTCGGACAACAACTCCAAAAAGTTATATTACAGGTCAAAGAAACATTTCAAACTAAGTACAGAATCAATCGTTAGCATGTTTTTAACATATAGCTTCAATAAAGTTCCAACCGGAGTATTCCTTCTTGTCTTGATGAGCAATGGAACGCAAGTCGTACCATGAGGCATGCGCATGATCAGAAAATGGCTGACTGCCAGTCACCTGATAGATTCTGCTCTCATTCAGTCCCACAACACAGTAGAAGTCTCATTCACATTTCTATAGATCGTTGACATCTAGTGGAACCCCTAGGAAGTGCAACAACATTAATATCTCAAGGGGATTGCATTGGGAACTGTGGTGAATACATACCAAGCTTAGATTTCTCACTTCCTGTTTTGATTTCTCCTCAGGATTTGTCCTGCCATATGAGTCCTGTTATACTCACAGACATCATTCAAACAGTTTTAGAAACTTGAGGGTGTTTTCTATCCAATACTAATAATAATATGCATATATTAGCAACTGAGACTGAGGAGCAGGCAGTTTACTTTGGGCAACTTATTCATCCAAGCTACTCAATACTGCTCCCCAGCCATAAGAAGATAACAGAACTGATTTGGCAGGCGAAAACCTGAGTAAAATTAATTCGGGAAGTAGGAAATGTTTTGTTGTTGTAGTTTTCTATTCAATGCCATTACAGTATCCATTGACTTAGGACTCAAATTTCAGTTCCTATGCCTTCCACTAGATATCAACAGTCTTTAGAAATTGTTTCAGGCTTGTATTCTGAAAAATGAGGGCGTAAGAGCAGTCTGAATGAGTGGACCCTGGCGTGTCTCAGAGCTTTTTCATGCGTGCGACCAGAGAGAGTGCCTTTCTTGTTTACCTTTTGTATTGACAACGTTATTGTCCAGTTGAAATATTATCGATTATTTAGGCTAAAAACAACCTGAGGGTTGAATATAAACATCGTTTGACATGTTTCCATGAAGTTTCCGGATACAATTTGGAATTTTTGTATGTCTTTTGTGACTGCGTTTGAGCCTGTGCCTTACTGAAGAAAACGCGTGAACAAAACGGAGGTTTTCGGATTTAAAGAGGGACTTTATCGAACAAAAGGAACATTTATTGAGTAAATTAATGTCTTCTTAGTGCAAACATATGAAGATCATCAAATGTAAGTGATTAATTTTATCTCTAGTTCTGACTTGGGTAACTCTTCTACTTGACTGGTTACTGTTTGTAATGATTTGTCTGCTGGGCTATGTTCTCAAATAATTGTAAGGTATGCTTTCACCGTAAACCATTTTTTAAATCTGACACCGTGGTTGGATTCACAATAAGTTCATATTCAGCTAGCGTCCCACATACCCTAGAGAGGTTAACATTCACTGCTATGCGGATGACACACAGCTGTACATTTCAATGAAACATGATGAAGCCCCAAAATTGCCCTCGCAAAAGCCTGTGTTTCAGACATAAGGAAGTGGATGGCTGCAAGCTTTCTACTTTTAAACTTGGACAATACAGAGATGCTTGTTCAAGGTCCCAAGAAACAAAGAGATCTTCTGTTGAATCTGACAATCAATCTTGATGGTTGTACAGTCTCAAATAAAACTGTGAATGACCTCAGCGTTATTCTGGATCCTAATCTCTCTTTTGACAAACATATCAAGACTGTTTCAAGGACAGCTTTTTTCCATTTACGTAATATTGCAAAAATCTGACATTTTCTGTCCAAAAATGATGCAGAAAAATCAATCCATGCTTTTGTTTCTTCAAGGTTAGACTACTGCAATGCTCTACTTTCCGGTTACCCGTAAAAGTCACTAAATTAACTTAAATTAGTGCTAAATATGGCTGCTAGAATCATGACTAGAACCAAAAAATTTGATCATATTATTCCAGTGCTAGCCTCCCTACGCTGGCTTCCTGTTAAGGCAAGGGCTGATTTCAAGGTTTTACTGCTAACCTACAAGCATTACATGGGCTTGCTCCTACCTATCTTTACAATTTGGTCCTGCCGTACATACCTACACGTACGCTACAGTCACAAGATGCAGGCCTCCTAATTGTCCCTAGAATTTCTAAGCAAACAGCTGGAGGCAGGGCTTTCTCCTATAGAGCTCCATTTTTATGGTCTGCCTACCCATGTCAGAGACGCAGACTCGGGCTCAACGGTTAAGTATTTATTGAAGACTCATCTCTTCAGTCGGTCCTATCATTGAGTGTAGTCTGGCCCAGGAGTGTGAAGGTGAACGGAAAGGGGACTGGAGCAACAAACCGCCCCTGCTGTCTCTGCCTGGCCGGTTCCCCTCTCTCCACTGGGATTCTCTGCCTCTAACCCTATCACAGGGGCTGAGTCACTGGCTTACTGGTGCTCTTCCATGCCGTCCCTAGGAGGGGTGCGTGGGTTGAGTCACTGATGTGATCTTCCTGTCTGGGTGGGCGCCTCCCCCCTCCCCCCATTGGGTTGTGCCGTGGCGGAGATCTTTGTGGGCTGTACTCTGCCTTGTCTCAGGATGGTAGGTTGGTGGTTGAAGATATCCCTCTAGTGGTGCGGGGGCTGTGCTTTGGCAAAGTGTGTGGGGTTATATCCTGCCTGTTTGGCCCTGTCCGGGGGTATCATCGGATGGGGCCACAGTGTCTCCTGACCCCTCCTGTCTCAGCCTCCAGGATTTATGCTCCAGTAGTTTATGTGTCGTGAGGGCTAGGGTCAGTCTGTTATATCTGGAGTATTTCTCTTGTCTTATCCAGTGTCCTGTGTGAATTTAAGTATGCTCTCTCTAATTCTCTCTTTCTTTCTTTCTCTCTCTCGGAGGACCTGAGCCGTAGGACCATGCCTCAGGACTACCTGGCATGATGACTCCTTGTTGTCCCCAGTCCACCTGGCCGTGCTGCTGCTCCAGTTTCAACTGTTCTATCTGCGGCTATGGAACCCTGACCTGTTCACTGTGATTACTATTATTTGACCATGCTGGTCATTTATGAACATTTGAACATCTTGGCCATGTTCTGTTCTAATCTCCACCCGGCATAGCCAGAAGAGGACTGGCCATCCCTCATAGCATGGTTCCTCTGTAGGTTTCTTCTTAGGTTTTGGCCTTTCTAGGGAGTTATTCCTAGCCACTGTGCTTCTACACCTGCATTGTTTGCTGTTTGGGGTTTTAGGCTCGGATTCTGTACAGCACTTTGATATATCTATCAGCTGATAAGCTGATTATTATATATTATTATTATAAGCTGATGTAAGAAGGGCTATATAAATCAATTTCATTCGATTTTATCACCAACAAATTAACATATTCCAAGCACACCAAAACAGTTGTGAAGATGGCATGACAAAACCTATTCCCCCCCAGGAAACTGAAAATATATGGCATGGGTCCTCAGATCCTCAAAAGGTTCTACAGCTGCACCATCGAGAGGTTGACTGGTTGCATCACTGCCTTGTATGGCAACTGCTCGGCCTCTTACCGCAAGGCACTACAAAGGGTGGTGCGTACGGCCCAGTACATCACTGGGGCTAAGCTTCCTGCCATCCAGGACCTCTACATCAAACAGTGTCAGAGGAAGGCCCTAAAAATTGTTAAGGACTCCAACCACCCTAGTCATAGACTGTTCTCTCTGCTATTGCTTGCCAAGCGGTACCAGAGCTCCAAGTCTAGGCTTCTAAACAGCTTCTACCCCCAAGCCATAAGATTCCTGAACATTTACTCAAATGGCTTCCCAGACTATTTGCATTGCCCCCCTCCCCCCTCTCTTTTACACTGCTGCTACTCTCTGTAGTTATTATTTGTGTATAGTCACATTAATAACTCTACCTACATGTACATATTACCTCAACTAACCGGTGCCCCCGCACATTGATACTGTACCGGTACCCCCTGTGTATAGCTTCCCTATTATTGTTTTACTGCTGCTCTTTAATTACTTGTTACTTTTATTTCTTATTCTTACTTATACAGCAATGTTGGTAAGGGGCTTGTAAGTAAGCATTTCACTGAAAGGTCTACACCTGTAGTATTCAATGCATGTGCCTAATAAATAACATTTGATTTGATTGATTTGATTTTTCTAAGAACAGGCAGCAAACTGATTGGGGGGCTGTTAGAGCCAGCAAAGGGTGTGTTACTATTTTTAGGCAGTGGAATTACTTTAGCTTCCTTCCACGCCTGTGGACACACATTCTTTTAGGCTTTGGTTAAAGATATAAAAAATAGTACTGGCAATAACCTTGGTCACATTACAGGCATTGGTCACAATTAGACGCTTCCACTTGACAGGACAGCTAGTTGCTAACCAGTCAATGTTCAGGTCACCCAGAAAATAGATCTCTCCGTTAATATAGCCTATAGCCGCACCTCAAAAGATGGGGCAGGTGAACTTGCAACCAAAATATTTCAACACCATTTGACATGAGATCCTCTCTAAGCTTTACAGGAATATGGCTCTGAACATATACAGCAACACCTCCCCATAGGCATTCCTGTATTTTCTGTCAATGCTATATCTCATATTACTACTGCTTTATCATAAAAGGATTTATCTAAGTGAGTTTCAGAGTTGGCCAGTATATGAGTGTTATCTAATGTTAGCTAGTTATTGATTTCATTAACCTAATAACTTAAACTCTCTAGGGTAGGTGAGACGCTAACGTCCCACCAGGCCAACATCCGGTGAAACTGCAGAGCGCTAACATTCTAAATACACCATTCGTTATATTAAACATTTTTGTAGATACATGTATCTTACATCATTTAAAAGATGAACATCTTCTTAATCCAGCCGCTGTGTCAGATTTCAAAAAGGCTTTACTGCGAAAGCAAACTATGAGATTTTCTGAGGACAGCGCCCCGCACACACAAGTATTGCTAGCATTTTCCAACCAAGCATTAGCGTCACGAAAGTCAGAAATAACAATAAAATAAATTGCTTACCTTTGAAGATCTTCCTCTGGTGGCAATGCCAAGTGTTCTAACTACACAGTGAATGTTTGTTTTGTTTGATAACATCCATTTTTATATAACACAAAACTTTTGTAAACCACTTGCGTCGTGGTAATTACACACACTAAACAAACGTTTTCCAGTCATGGTTGGTTTCATTGCAATCCTCTGGTTGTTACTAACACAACCATATACTTGATGACTCTTTTCCAGGGACGTATTGACCGAAACAAACCGATTTGAAGACACCATTCAATGACCTCATTGCGCACCAATGGTAAGACCGGTCTATCGTTGATTGACTGTATTTTGGCCCAATGACCACTGATCATCTTGAAATCTAGTTTGGAAGATAGCCAATGAGCTGAGGTAAACGGCAATATGGAATGGTTATGTGTTCGAAGACCAGCCTTTGTCGTAAACTCTGGTGTAAAAGTGGTTAATTCGCCATTGCAAATCCTATTTGATGGAGCCACAAGTGTTACGCATAGCAATACATAGTCAATAGCATTTTCAGCAAGTTTATATTTAAGTTATGGTGAATAAATCAGGAAAAGCTAAAACAAAGTCTAGGTATACAGATTTAACCCAAATTATACAGGAAATTGATAGAGAAAGCGAGACCGAGTTGCTTCAGCAAGATGAATCTTTCAGTTTTGCTACCAGTAATGGACTAAGTTGTGATTCTGTTATGGAGTTATTGGATTTTCAACTGCTGGAGAAGGGCTACAAACTGTTTGTGGACAACTTCTACACAAGCCCTACCCTGTTTACAGAGCTGAGAAAGCGGGATGTGTGGGCTTGTGGCATCATTCGGACCAACAGAGTGGGCTTTCCAAAAACAAAGGTGAACAACAAGCCTAAGCGGGCTGAGCGGGGTACCATGCGATGGATTCGTGAAGATGGCCTGCTCTTAGTAAAGTGGATGGATACCAGAGAGGTGGTCATGTGCACAACTATCCAAAAGTCCTCCAGTGGCAATCACGTCGTCAGGCATGTGAAGGACGCTAGCGGGGCATGGACCACAAAACATGTCCCCATTCCAGCTGCTGTGAAGGACTAGAACAACGGCATGGGAGGTGTGGACCTGTCAGATGCACTGATAGGATACTACAATGTTGTCCACAAGACCATGAAATGGTACAAGAACTTTTTATATAATTTCATTGACATTGCTGTGGTGAATGCCTTCATCCTCCAGAAGGAAATGGCTAAGAGCTGTGGACAGCCCCCTATCTCACAGCTAGCCTTCAGGGAGCTGCTCATCCAGGAGCTTGCTAGCAACAGCAAGTCCACTGTAGCACCTTCTGTCCCCTCTACCTCTGTCCCTTCTGCTCCAACCAGTGGTGTTCACCTGCCCAGATTCATCCCTGGAGGCATGAATGTGCCTCAGGGCAAAAAGGCCACAGTAGGGAGACGTCGTTGTGCCCTTTGTCGCAGGAAATGCCCCATCAGCTGCACCACCTGTTCAGTAAGCCTCTGCTTTACAGCAGAAAGAGACTACTATGGGCCATGGCACCAGCAGCACAATATTGTGTAGAGGACTGAGCGTCTTCACAATATTGTAAATAGAAAATGTGTAAATAGTTACCCTTGTTATTTGTTTGTTTTAATTATTATTATTATTATTTGTAGAATATTTTTTATATATATATTTTTGGGGGTGTGTTAGAATAGCATTTATGTATATTGTATATAGTTATTTCCTTCAAAATGTATCACTGTACCAATTCGGCCACCTGGGTGACTTCATGCTCAATGTCATGTAGTTCGCTCATTTTTGATGTTATCTGTCTAAAACTTTGCTCAGCTATTGTTGCCATCTTATGTTCTTCATTCAAATCATCCCCAGCATCCTATCTGTATGTTTGGCTGTTCTTGTTCATTTGAAAGATGTTTATTTCCTTGTATTTCCTTCTGTCTTCCTTCTGGAGCGGCAGGGTAGCCTAGTGGTTAGAGCGTTGGACTAGTAACCGAAAGATTGCAAGTTTGAATCCCTGAGCTGACAAGGTACAAATCTGTTGTTCTGCCCCTGAACAGGCAGTTAACCCACTGTTCCTAGGCTGTCATTGAAAATAAGAATTTGTTCTTAACTGACTTGCCTAGTAAAATAAAGGTAAAATGAAATAAAAAATAAAATACCAGATCTATTGTGTTATATTCTCCTGTTTCCTTTCAAATGATACCAAGAATATGCATATCCTTGCTTCTGGGCCTGAGCTACAGGAAGTTAGATTAGGGTATGTCTTTAGGCAGAAATTGAGAAGAAGGGGGCGGTACCCCAAATAAGTTCATATGGGGCTGTTCCTTTCCTTGGTAGTTTATCGGAGATAGACATAATATGGAGACAAAGGAAATATGTGTGTGTGTGATGAGGCTCGGCTCTCTCATTCCTCCCAGGCTTTTGGGAGGGAGCGTGGACAATGAGCCTGTCGTAGTGGATGTAAGCAATGTTCCAATGCTCTCAGGCAGCTTTCAGAGCTGCCAGAGAGCATTGTACTTTCTCCTCAGACTCAGCCCAGTTCTCATGTGAAGACTGTGGTATGCCATCCGCAGCGATGTTATTCCTTCTGGAAGTTCTTTCTCTCTCTGGCTCACAGCTTCAGAGATGTCCTTGTTGAGGAAGATGTTGGTTCCTCTCAAGTTCTTGACACTCTCAGACATGTTGTCCTTAAACCTGAGGAACTTGGCCACTATCGGCCTGGGTCTGTCACCTGGTCTGGTCACATGTTTTCAAGACCTGTGGGTGTGCTCCACCTCAATCTTCGTATGAGCTATCTGCAACTTTTCAGTGAACAGTTTTCATACTTTCTCCTCACACTCGGTCCAGTTCTTATGTGAAGATTCTGGTATGCCATCCACAGTGATGTTATTCCTCCTGGATCTATTTTCCCAGTCTTTGTTAATAATGATTCACAGACAGTGCTGATGTCATCTTGAGAGGACTTACAGTTTGTTATCATTTTGCTGCAAGTCTCTTTCAGGACATCCACCTCTCCCTGGGAGAACTGAAAATTGCTCCATACCTTGACCTCTCTGGTCAGATCATCCATTATTTTGGTAGTTAAGTATATCAGTATTTGGACAAAGCTCTTGAATCTCTTTATTTTCCCATTTTTGTAACAACTACTTGTAGAACCATTTTTGTTTGTTTAAAAGATCCTTCACCTATGCTAAATACCGTCCTCTCTGTTACTCCCACTGGCTTTGGATTTGAATGCAATGTTAGCAACGTAAGCTAACGTGGTTTCCACGCAGGTCAAAGGTCAGATTTAAACTGCAACAAACAGCAGGGATTTTGACAGCCACAAGCCTGGCACAATTTGCGGTCCCAGCCACAAGGATTAACTGCATTGCGGGCTGTGTTCAAGCTGTCAAGGAAACCTTGCTAGCTTGATAGCTAGTTAGCAGCTAGGTTAGCTGCTCCGCAAAGCAGCCTTTCAAACTTTTGGTAGGTAGGATCCCTGGATAGATGTACCTGTCCCAGCAACTGAGGCTAACTGCATCACGGGATCCAAATTGAAAAGGTAACTTGTAACCAAACTTTTTCAATAGAAAACTTTTTCTGAGACTTTGAAAACATTCATAACAACAAAGAGCGCTCTCCCTCGTTCCGCGTTCAACACATGACTTACCGGATGCTCACACGTGATTGGTCAGATGCTGAGAACGGAATGTACATATTTTTAAATAACATTCGTAGAACGTTCTCTGAACTTTCCTAAGTTTTCTTGTGGTTTTTATGTAAAGTTTTCTTAACGACCTCGAAACAATTTGACAACATGACTTTAAATAGAACCTATGAGGAAACATTATGCTGAAGTACTGAAATTCCCACAGAAGAACGTTGTTTCTTAACCGTGTCGTGGAAATTCTTACACAGGGACACTCAAAGTCAATCTTAAATGAAACATTGTTTGTCAGCAAGCAGGAGAGGTTACAGTCAAACTTAGATGCATAAAGTACCGGTCTGAAGTGAGCTCTAAAAGGGTGATCCTTACACACAGCCTCATATACTGCTATCTAAACCTACATAAACATGATTCATTGGATTGGATCCTTCATGTGACTGGCTCCGTCTCCTATCTTAACTTAAAGAACATATTCTGGGCGTTCTGCCAGATATTTCTCCGGAGAGGGCCATGACCCCCTCCCTCCTCCTATCTTTACCAGACACGGGCAGGAACCAAGGATTGTTTATCACACCAAAGATAAGATGCACAAAGTATAATTTCCTTTACAACCTTCTCTGGACTATTTGAGAACATTCACAATGTCAAACTAGTTGGACAATGTTCCTAGAACGTTATGAAAAGTTTAATTAACCTCTTGGAACCACCCATCCTGGATCCGGGAGAATTGTCATCAACTACGCTAAATAGCATAGCGCAAAGGTCAAATAATCTTACTAGAAAATATTCATATTCATGAAATCACAAGTGAAATATAGCGAAACACAACTTAGCCTTTTGTTGATCACTCTGTTGTCTCAGATTTTGAAATTATGCTTTACAGCGAAAACAATACAAGCGTTTGTGTAAGTTTATCGACATACCAACAAAACATTATGTACACCTAGCGGCAGGTAACTTGGTCACGAAAATCAGAAAAGCAATCAAATTAATCGTTTACCTTTGATGAGTTTTGGATGTTTTCACTCACGAGACTCCCAGTTAGACAGCAAATGTTCCTTTTGTTCCTTAACCTCTTGCTCCTACCTGGCACGCAGGCGTCCCATCTAGAGCTCTGGAAATGCAAATGCACTACGCTAAATGCTAATAGTATTAGTTAAAACTCAAACGTTCATTAAAATACACATGCCGGGTATTGAATTAAAGCTACACTCGTTGTGAATCCAGGCAACAAGTCAGATTTTTTAAATACTTTTCGGCGAAAGCATGAGAAGCTATTATCTGATAGCATGTAACACCCCAAAAGACCCGCAGGGGACGTAAACAAAATAATTAGCATAGTCGTCGCTACACAAACCGCACAAATAAAATATAAAACATTAATTACCTTTGACCATCTTCTTTGTTGGCACTCCTAGATGTCCCATAATCACTATTAGGTCTTTTTTTCGATTAAATCGGTCCATATATAGCCTAGATATCGATCTATGAAGAGTGTGTGATAAACTGAGAAAAATATTGTTTCATAACGTAACGTCATTTTTTAAAATTCGAAAAGTCGACGATAAACTTTCACAAAACACTTCGAAAATACTTTTGTAATGCACCTTTAGGTATTAGTACACGTTAATAAGCGATAAAATTCATCAGGAGGCGATGTCAATTCTATAGGTGTCTGTCTCGAAAAAATGTCTGGAGAGAGCTCGACCAAAACATCCGGTCGGAGACCGGAGGGAATCGATTCCCTTGATTCGGTTAGACCAAGAATCAAAGCTGAATCAAATGACAAGACGCTAGACAACGTGTGGAAGCTGTAGGCACTGCAACCTCGGCCTCATTTAATTCGGTTCACTTTGAACAATTCCTGGAAGTAGCGCAAGGATATTTATTTCCATTTTCAGTGATCAGATTTTCCTGCACTTTTCGATGAAACGCACGTTCTGTTATAGTCACAGCTGTGATTTAACCACTTTTATAAACGTCTGAGTGTTTTCTATCCACACATACTAATCATATGCATATACTATATTCCTGGCCTGAGTAGCAGGGCGCTGAAATGTTGCGCGATTTTTAACAGAATGTTCGAAAAAGTAGAGGGTCGACTTAACAGGTTAAAGATATTTTTTATATCCAAATACCTCCGTTAGTTTGATGCGTTATGCCTAGGAACCCACCGGAAATAGCGGTCACGACAACCTAGACAAAAATTGGCTTTTCACTAGGACCGGGAGGAAGAATGGCTACCTCTCTGTTTTGTGCAAAAATCACACTGAGAGCCAACAACAGACCACTTACGTAATGTGGACGTTTACGCTCATTCTTCAAAATAAAGGCCTGAGACTACGTCTAAAGGCTGTAGACACCTTAGGGAAGCCGCAGAAAAAGGAATCTGGTTGATATCCCTTTCAGTGGGCAATAGCGATGCATAGAAAGACAGGGGTTTCAAAATAAGAGTCACTTCCTGATTGGATTTTTCTCAGGATTTCGCCTGCAATATCAGTTCTGTTTTACTCACAGACAATATTTTTACAGTTTTGGAAACTTTAGAGTGTTTGCTATCCTAGGCTGTCAATTGTATGCATATTCTAGCATCTGGTCCTGAGACATAGGCAGTTTACTTTGGGAATGTTATTTTTCCAAAACTAAAATTAGTGCCCCCTAGCTTCAAAAGGTTAAATGTAACCATGTTTTAACTATAAGGAAACATTATGTTAAAGTAATAGAATAGTTCCTTAAATGTGCTGAGAATGTTCCAAAGCTAAGCATTAATCCTGCACCATTCTCAGAAAGTTGTGGGAAGTTTAATGCAAAATAGCCATAGGACTACCACGCTCTAAGAAACATATGGTTCTCAGAACGTTATGCGCTAGCTGGGATGGGGCAAGCTTCATCTCTATGCAAAACCCTGTCTTAGAACAGAAACATGAGCAAAATAATGTACTGTCAAAGCATTATTTTCACTGTTGCAGATATTCTCCAAAGAAGATCAATGTTTGCATACCGTTTGTCGAGTGTAGAGGCATGAAGAATTAAAACGATGAATAAAAGAAAACTCCCATACTCCCGAATGTTCTTGTTCGCAGCGCTATTTTTTAATCAAACATTGTGCGCATATTTGCAGGTATTTCTTTTCTCAACTGTTTCAGATATTGACAGTGAAAGTGCCTCACTCCTTTCATGTCATTCATGCACACAATAAAAGTATTATAACAGAGAAATTCACAGTGAATAATTCCCCGTAGTGTACAGCAGGAAAATCGTCAAGGTTGTTTGGGTTTTCCTTTTATCTGAAATTGAATTATTCCCCTGTACCGGCTGACTGCTAGCAGATACAGTTCTTTCAGCTCTTAGCTTTTTTTCCTTGAAACCCAGAATTATTTTAGACCTTTTGGGAAATGATCTTTGTTCATACTGTAAAGGTATGGGGGTGTTCAAGAAATAAAAAGTGAGTGATGTACAAGAAAACTGACTCGAAATGTGAATATGTAATTGAGAAATGGGGTAAAAATTAGATTGTGTTGCATCTGTTCATGGTGTCATGACATGGCATCAAACTGGATAGCTTTCATCAGCTGTCTTGGGGGTGTTTAAGGTAAGTCATGACACCTGTCATATTTCCATGTCATATTTCAACACAGTACACCACCCACCATGTGTCATTCTTTAATAGGAACGTCCTTGAGGTGGCTTGTCAGGACTACTGTGTGTGTGTGTGTGTGTGTGTGTGTGTGTGTGTGTGTGTGTGTGTGTGTGTGTGTGTGTGTGTGTGTGTGTGTGTGTGTGTGTGTGTGTTTGTGTGTGCGTTTGGTTCTGAAGAGTTCAGAATCTCAATGGTAATCCAGTGAGTGATGAAATTTAGCCTCCATGCAAATGTATTTGGTTTTTGAAATGTGTCCACAGGTCCTTGTTTCTAAGCTGGCTGACGTGGCTGGCGGCCCTGGAGCCTTCTGGGCTCTCTGGTTCCAGGGCGTATCTCTTTCCCCTCCGCATCTCTAACCCCTCCGTTCCTCTGTTCATCTCACAGCCCCCAAAGGGTAGTTTCCACTCTGCTAGTGTCCAGTTCTCCCACAGAGCAGAGATATATTGTATGTTCTGATGTTTGTAGTGTTCGTCTCTGGATATATTCAAGCACAAGTTCTAGGAACACAAAGATCAAGAATGAAATTGGCACTGTAGGTTACCTTGCAGTAATCAAACTGTCTAAATACAATATATGCCCATGTGTATGATGGTTAGAAACCCGTCTTCAAAATGCTTCACAGCTATCATTAACGTCTCTTCGTCTCTCTAATGCTGTGGAAGAATTCTCTCACACTGTTCTTTCTCCATCTCTGACTCAGCCATTCAAAACCCTGTGAAAATATACTCCAACATTGTCAAACTCCCTCTCCTCTCATTCTGCACATATTTTGTTGGACCAGACTGTTAGGGCTTGTGTGTGTTTCAAACGGTCAGGATTTGTGTGCCTTTTTTCAACAGCTATCAAGTCACAGGAGCTGACGACAGATTGAGGTGCAATGTGTTGAACATGCTTCTGATCCGAAGCCTGGTCTCAGAGAAACAGACCGACACATGCTCTAAAGCCCTACAGGACCGGGAGCTGAGACAGAAGGGAGAGGGTGAGGGATAGATTGAGAGTAGAGAGAGAGTAGAGAGAGAGTAGAGAGTAGAGAGTGAGTAGAGAGTGAGTAGAGAGTAGAGAGTGAGTAGAGAGTAGAGAGTGAGTAGAGAGTAGAGAGTGAGTAGAGAGTGAGTAGAGAGTAGAGAGTGAGTAGAGAGAGTAGAGAGAGTAGAGAGAGTAGAGAGAGAAGAGAGAGAAGAGAGAGTAGAGAGAGTAGAGAGAGAAGAGAGAGTAGAGAGAGTAGAGAGAGAAGAGAGAGAGAGAGAGAGAGAGAGAGAGAGAGAGAGAGAGAGAGAGAGAGAGAGAGAGAGAGAGAGAGAGAGAAATAATATACATTTGGGATTCTGAAAGAGAGAAATACATTTGGGATTGTGATAGAGAGAGAGAGTAGTGGGATGTGAGTCAGCTCAGAGTCAGTAAATGCTGCATCTCATCACCAGCTGGGTGAATTAACCACACTGACTGAGGCTCCTTCCTTTATAATGAAAAACAGGCCTTCTAATATTCTCCAATGGCTGGGAGCCAGGAGCGATCCAGCCCCCCACCACTACCACCACTCTTAATATTCATTAGATAGGTCTGATTCTGACACTTTATTAATAGGGGATCTGTCACCACGGGAATAAGGAATTCTTTATTTAATCATTGTTACATTACGATGGTGATTATACATCAAATACGAAAAAAATGACACAATAATCTTGATTTGTACGACAACAGCATATTAATGTGTGATGCCACTATTATTTATATTATTTCTGCCCGTGTGTGTGTGTGTGTGTGTGTGTGTGTGTGTGTGTGTGTGTGTGTGTGTGTGTGTGTGTGTGTGTGTGTGTGTGTGTGTGTGTGTGTGTCTGTGTGTGTGTGTGTGTGTGTGTGTGCGTCTGTGTGTGTGTGTGTTCTGTCCTTGGTAGAATTGATTGTGTGACATTGATATTCATTTATATCACACAAATAGAGGAGCTAAACAAGTGAAGCGGAGTCTTTTGGCTTATTCATGAAGGCCCAGGCTATGTTCCAAACGGCCCCCTATTCCCTACATATGGGCCCTGGTGAGAAGTACCTCATTGTCTGGGAATAGAGTGCCATTTAGGACGCAGATGCCAGTGCATTCTGGCATTTAGATTTTCTATCTATTTTCCTTTTTTTTATACAAACGCCATTATGATAAAGGCTTTTTAAACTAGTTTTTCCCCCATGTCCCCTCCGGACAAGACTGCTTTGAACATCTCTATAAAGTAAGCAATGGACATACAATGTATTTCTCTTTTACAAAGTCTCTTTATGGTTTCTGTAACTATTACTTGAAAATTACAAATTTACAGAAAAATTAACCCCATGCAGATATTTAATGTACTCATTTATAAAAGGTCTACCCTAAAATATATTAAAAAACAATCCAAAATGTTTGTGTTATTTAAAGACGCAAGATGTCTGAGCATTGATAAATTAACGATAATTATCAACCATAATTGTTTTACTGCTTTATAATTACGTGCAATAATTGCCACAGCAGGTATTGGAATGTTTTAATACACTCTATTAGCCTATTCAATTTATAAATAATTGAGCAAAATAAAATTTGTCTTACTCTGCTTATCAAATAAATCAAGTTGAGGACCACCAATAATGTTTTCACTAAACAGCCGTCACCGTGACGATGTTTCACCATTTATACATCAACTTGTGTTTCAAACAAAACAAACAAACAGCTGTTGGTGATTCAGATCAAAAGACGGCCTCTTATATCTACTTAGTTATATTAAAAATAACCAGTTTGTACACAGGAAGAAGTCTTGAATTAAATATTTATAGATACGATTACATATGTTTATACAGTGAGGGAAAAAATTATTTGATCACCTGCTGATTTTGTACGTTTGCCCACTGACAAAGAAATGATCAGTCTATAATTTTAATGGTAGGTTAATTTGAACAGTGAGGGACAGAATAACAACATCAAAAAAACAGAACAACTCATGTCAAAAATGTTATAAATTGATTTGCATTTTAATGAGGGAAATAAGTATTTGACCCCCTCTCAATCAGAAAGATTTCTGGCTCCCAGGTGTCTTTTATACAGGTAACGAGCTGAGATTAGGAGCACACTCTTAAAGGGAGTGGGCCGAATCTCAGCTTGTTACCTGTATAAAAGACACCTGTCCACAGAAGCAATCAATCAGATTCCAAACTCTCCACCATGGCCAAGACCAAAGAGCTCTCCAAGGATGTCAGGGGAAAGATTGTAGACCTACACAAGGCTGGAATGGGCTACAAGACCATCACCAAGCAGCTTGATGAGAAGGTGACAACAGTTGGTGCGATTATTCGCAAATGGAAGAAACACAAAAGAACTGTCAATCTCCCTCGGCCTGGGGCTCCATGCAAGATCTCCCCTTGTGGAGTTGCAATGATCATGAGAACGGTGAGGAATCAGCCCAGAACTACACGGGATGATCTTGTCAATGATCTCAAGGCAGCTGGGACCATAGTCACCAAGAAAACAATTGGTAACACACTACGCCGTGAAGGACTGAAATCATGCAGCGCCCGCAAGGTCCCCCTGCTCAAGAAAGCACATATACATGCCCATCTGAAGTTTGCCAATGAACATCTGAATGATTCAGAGGACAACTGGGTGAAAGTGTTGTGGTCAGATGAGACCAAAATGGAGCTCTTTGGCATCATCTCAACTCGCTGTTTTTGGAGGATGAGGAATGCTGTCTATGACCCTAAGAACACCATCCCCACCGTCAAACATGGAGGTGGAAACATTATGCTTTGGGGGTGTTTTTCTGCTACGGGGACAGGACAACTTCACCGTATCAAATCTTGGGCGATAACCTCCTACCCTCAGCCAGGGCATTGAAAATGGGTCGTGGATGGGTATTCCAGCATGACAATGACGCAAAACACAAGGCCAAGGCAACAAAGGAGTGGCTCAAGAAGAAGCACATTAAGGTCCTGAAGTTGCCAAGCCAGTCTCCAGACCTTAATCCTATAGAAAATCTGTGGAGGGAGCTGATGGTTCGTGTTGCCAAACGTCAGCCTCGAAACCTTAATGACTTGGAGACGTTCTGCAAAGAGGAGTGGGACAAAATCCCTCCTGAGATGTGTGCAAACCTGGTGGCCAGCTTCAAGAAATGTCTGACCTCTGTGATTGCCAAGGGTTTTGCCACCAAGTACTAAGGCATGTTTTGCAGAGGGGTCAAGTACTTATTTCCCTCATTAAAATGCAAATCAATTTTTAAAAAATTTGACATGCGTTTTTCTGGATTTTTTTGTTGTTATTCTGTCTCTCACTGTTCAAATAAACCTACCATTAAAATTATACACTGATCATTTCTTTGTCAGTGGGTGAACGTACAAAATAAGCAGGGGATCAAATACTTATATATATATATATATACAGTACCATTCAAACATTTGGACACACCTACTAATTCAAGGGTTTTTCTTTATTTGGACTATTTATTTAGAATAATAGCGAAGACATCACAACTATGAAATAACACATATGGAATAATGTAGTGACCAAAAATGTTTTAAACTAATTCAAATATATTTTAGATTTTAGATTCTTCAAAATAGCCACCCTTTGCCTTGATGACAGCTTTGCCAACTCTTGGCATTCTCTCAATCAGCTTCACCTAGGATGCTTTCCCTACAGAGTTCCCACATATGCTGAGCACTTGACGGCTGCTTTTCCTTCACTCTGCAGTCCAACTCATCCCAAACCACCTCAATTGGGTTGAGGTTGGGTGATTGTGGAAGCCAGGTCATCTGATGCAGCACTCAATCACTCTCCCGATTTGTCAAATAGCTCTTACATAGCCTGGAGAAGTGTTGGGTCATTGTCCCGTTGAAAAGCAAATGATAGTCCCACTAAGCGCAAACCAGGTGGGATGGAGTATCGCTGCAGAATGTTGTGGTAGCCATGCTGGTTAAGTGTGCCTTGAATTCTAAATAAATCACAGACAGTGTCACCATGCTTCACGGTGGGAACCACACATGCTTAGATCATCCGTTCACCTACTCTGCGTCTCACAAAGACATGGCGGTTGGAAACAAAAATGTCAAATTTAAACTCATCAGACCAAAGGACAGATTTCACCGGTCTGATGTCCATTGCTCGTGTTTCTTGGCCCAAGCACCATGTTATATGCAGCCTCTCTGAGACATATCAAATTAAGTCAAATTGCGTTTGTCACACGTTTCGTAAAAAAGCTGGTGTAGACTTTCAGTGAAATTTTTATTTACGGGTCCTTTTCCTACAATGCAGAGTTAGAGATAAAGATAAACAATTTAATGGCAAATAGAAATAGCGATGTAAGGAATAACTACACACTGAATAACCAAAAACAACAGCGTAACTGAAGCAGGATCATTTAGGTTAGGAGAGTCATGTTAAGATCCAGCATCAGAAGTTATGAGAGGACTACCTGGCTTGTTTACATACACACACCACACATACTCAGGCATGCATGACACAGCACACACCCAGACATGCACAATGCAAGAACACACGCACAAACACACCACACACACTCAGGCATGCATGACACAGCACACACCCAGACATGCACAATGCAAGAACACACGCACAAACACACCACACATACTCAGGCATGCATGACACAGCACACACCCAGACATGCACAATGCAAGAACACACGCACAAACACACCACACACACTCAGGCATGCATGACACAGCACACACCCAGACATGCACAATGCAAGAACACACGCACACACACACCACACACACTCAGGCATGCATGACACAGCACACACCCAGACATGCACAATGCAAGAACACACGCACAAACACACCACACACACTCAGGCATGCATGACACAGCACACACCCAGACATGCACAATGCAAGAACACACGCACAAACACACCACACATACTCAGGCATGCATGACACAGCACACACCCAGACATGCACAATGCAAGAACACACGCACACACACACCACACACACTCAGGCATGCATGACACAGCACACACCCAGACATGCACAATGCAGGAACACACGCACACACACACACCACATACAGGCATTCTCTCTCCCTCTCTCTCTCTATCTCTCTCTCTCTCTTATTATTGACTTCCCAGTGTGAGATTACCTGACCAAAGGCATCCCAGCCCAGATGTGGTAATTACTTTGATTGACAATGAAAACACATAATCAATCTGAGAGGGGATTTATTCACCGTGCTGCTGAGTTCACAGAGACAAAGATTACAATTTGTTTTTGCTTTTCTCCCTACGGCACAAGCTGTGCTTTATTACAGTGCAGGTCTTTGGCGTATTACAGTAGCGTGTGAAGTCTGAGTGTGTGTATCTGAATGTAACATGAATGTGATTAGGGTTTAGACAGCAAAGGGGTGTGAATGTACTTATAGTAAGCTATATACAATACACAAACACACACACACACACAACCTGTGTACTCAAACATGAATTGTGACAGACAGCCACTCCCAATAGGTTAGTCATTATTGAAGCCATTCTATGATGGTGTCAATCAGGAAAAATGTTTACACTTCACCATGTGTGTGTGTGTGTGTGTGTGTGTGTGTGTGTGTGTGTGTGTGTGTGTGTGTGTGTGCTGCTGCATGTGTGTATGTGCGTGAGTGTGTTGATGCACGTGATGTGTGTATCTTCTCCTAAACATGTGCTCCTGCCTAACCTGTCTGCCTGCACAGAGCCAGCTGCTGATCCCCCTCACCTAGCTCTCCTATCTGTCATCTGAGACAGACGACTATACCCTGCCTACCCCATCACAACCCCCTTCCCCTCCCCCTAACGCTGCACTTACCATCTGTCTCCATATAGAAGACTCACACAGGTGCTCCCTAGCATCCTAGGGCCAGGGATGTAGGGCTAAAATGATGCAGTCAATAGTTAATGCCAGTGGAGAGGACGGGTGACGAGTCTGATACTGACCGTTTGCATATTAGGTGAGTAAATGCTATTCACTCTGTGGTCCTTCTGTGGCTCAGTTGGTAGAGCATGGCGCTTGTAACGCCAGGGTAGTGGGTTCGATTCCCGGGACCACCCATACGTAGAATGTATGCACACATGACTGTAAGTCGCTTTGGATAAAAGCGTCAGCTAAATGGCATATATTATTATTATTAAAAATAAGTTTCAGTCCAAAACAACAGTCATCAGCCAAACCACCCCCTAGCACTACACAGCGGATTCAAGTAAACAAAGCTTGATGATGAGTTGGTTATCTGAATCAGCTATATAGTGGGGGGGCAGGACTGAGTTTGGGGAACCCTGAGTGTGAGGTCCTCTTATTTATGTGCCTGGAAGTACTGTTGCTGTATACTATCTGCTTGCTCTAGACCCACAGCTTTTCTTATTTGTCCTGAACAGCTCTGGGGCAACCTCACATGAACAATACCTCTTACAATTGGCCTACTCTCAGGACACAGCTAAAGAAACACAGTGTATAATTGACAGTTGATAATCCTTTCTATTTTACTGGGAATGTGGATGGTGAGCATTGAGGCAGGCACAACACCTGCACTCTTGTCAGTTGTGTAATAGTTGATTGTGAGAAAAGGAGAGGAGAGAGAGTGAGGAGAGCAGGAGGAGAGGAGAGAGGGTGAGGAGAGCAGGAGGAGAGGAGAGAGGGTGAGGAGAGCAGGAGGAGAGGAGAGAGGGTGAGGAGAGCAGGAGGAGAGGAGAGAGGGTGAGGAGAGCAGGAGGAGAGGAAAGAGGGTGAGGAGAGCAGGAGGAGAGGAGAGAGGGTGAGGAGAGCAGGAGGAGAGGAAAGAGGGTGAGGAGAGCAGGAGGAGAGGAAAGAGGGTGAGGAGAGCAGGAGGAGAGGAGAGAGGGTGAGGAGAGCAGGAGGAGAGGAAAGAGGGTGAGGAGAGCAGGAGGAGAGGAGAGAGGGTGAGGAGAGCAGGAGGAGAGGAAAGGATGGAATGTTCCCTCGTTTGTAGTCCTCTGAGCATTGGATGGATTCATGCAAGTGCCCACCGACAGCCCCAACACCAAGTCAGTCGCCCCATTAGTTCAACCACAGCTATTTATAAATGTATTTATCTGGGTGCTGGGAGCAGCAAGGCCATAGCGACAGAGCACAAGCAGAGCAGCGCAGTGCCGAGCCGGCTGACGTTCAGTGACGCATGTTTGTTTATCCAGGGTACAGCTGCCAGAGCGCAAGGTGACCAGTAAATGTTTCTGTCTCTCTCGGTCTCTCTCTATCATTCTTTGTCTTTGTTCTTTGTTTCTCTCCCTCACATTCTCTCCCTCTCTCTCTCTTCCTTCATGCATTGAAAATATTACTCCACAAACAAGAGTGAGGAGAATCTTGATCCTGAGGAGATCTAGAGGTTTTTAACATCAATGGGTTTTTCCTGGTTAAATTTTATTTATTTTTATTTATTCATTTCACCTTTATTTAACCAGGTAGGCAAGTTGAGAACAAGTTCTCATTTACAATTGCGACGTGGCCAAGATAAAGCAAAGCAGTTCGACAGATACAACGACACAGAGTTACACATGGAGTAAAAACAAACATACAGTCAATAATACAGTATAAACAAGTCTATATACAATGTGAGCAAATGAGGTGAGAAGGGAGGTAAAGGCAAAAAAGGGCATGGTGGCAAAGTAAATACAATATAGCAAGTAAAACACTGGAATGGTAGTTTTGCAATGGAAGAATGTGCAAAGTAGAAATAAAAATAATGGGGTGCAAAGGAGCAAAATAAATAAATTAATGAAATACAGTTGGGAAAGAGGTAGTTGTTTGGGCTAAATTATAGGTGGGCTATGTACAGGTGCAGTAATCTGTAAGATGCTCTGACAGTTGGTGCTTAAAGCTAGTGAGGGAGATAAGTGTTTCCAGTTTCAGAGATTTTTGTAGCTCGTTCCAGTCATTGGCAGCAGAGAGCTGGAAGGAGAGGCGGCCAAAGAAAGAATTGGTTTTGGGGGTGACTAGAGAGATATACCTGCTGGAGCGTGTGCTACAGGTGGGAGATGCTATGGTGACCAGCGAGCTGAGATAAGGGGGGACTTTACCTAGCAGGGTCTTGTAGATGACATGGAGCCAGTGGGTTTGGCGACGAGTATGAAGCGAGGGCCAGCCAACGAGAGCGTACAGGTCGCAATGGTGGGTAGTATATGGGGCTTTGGTGACAAAACAGATTGCACTGTGATAGACTGCATCCAATTTGTTGAGTAGGGTATTGGAGGCTATTTTGTAAATGACATTGCCAAAGTCGAGGATTGGTAGGATGGTCAGTTTTACAAGGGTATGTTTGGCAGCATGAGTGAAGGATGCTTTGTTGCGAAATAGGAAGCCAATTCTAGATTTAACTTTGGATTGGAGATGTTTGATATGGGTCTGGAAGGAGAGTTTACAGTCTAACCAGACACCTAAGTATTTGTAGTTGTCCACGTATTCTAAGTCAGAGCTGTCCAGAGTAGTGATGTTGGACAGGCGGGTAGGTGCAGGTAGCGATCGGTTGAAGAGCATGCATTTAGTTTTACTTGTATTTAAGAGCAATTGGAGGCCACGGAAGGAGAGTTGTATGGCATTGAAGCTTGCCTGGAGGGTTGTTAACACAGTGTCCAAAGAAGGGCCGGAAGTATACAGAATGGTGTCGTCTGCGTAGAGGTGGATCAGAGACTCACCAGCAGCAAGAGCGACCTCATTGATGTATACAGAGAAGAGAGTCGGTCCAAGAATTGAACCCTGTGGCACCCCCATAGAGACTGCCAGAGGTCCGGACAGCAGACCCTCCGATTTGACACACTGAACTCTATCAGAGAAGTAGTTGGTGAACCAGGCGAGGCAATCATTTGAGAAACCAAGGCTGTCGAGTCTGCCGATGAGGATGTGGTGATTGACAGAGTCGAAAGCCTTGGCCAGATCAATGAATACGGCTGCACAGTAATGTTTCTTATCGATGGCGGTTAAGATATCGTTTATGACCTTGAGCGTGGCTGAGGTGCACCCATGACCAGCTCTGAAACCAGATTGCATAGCAGAGAAGGTATGGTGAGATTCGAAATGGTCGGTAATCTGTTTGTTGACTTGGCTTTCGAAGACCTTAGAAAGTCATGGTAGGATAGATATAGGTATGTAGCAGTTTGGGTCAAGAGTGTCCCCCCCTTTGAAGAGGGGGATGACCGCAGCTGCTTTCCAATCTTTGGGAATCTCAGACGACACGAAAGACAGGTTGAATAGGGGTGGCAATAATTTCGGCAGATAATTTTAGAAAGAAAGGGTCCAGATTTTCTAGCCCGGCTGATTTGTAGGGGTCCAGAATTTTCAGCTCTTTCAGAACATCAGCTGAATGGATTTGGGAGAAGGAGAAATGGGGAAGGCTTGGGTGAGTTGCTGTTGGGGGTGCAGTGCTGTTGACCGGGGTAGGAGTAGCCAGGTGGAAAGCATGGCCAGCCGTAGAAAAATGCTTATTGAAATTCTCAATTATGGTGGATTTATCAGTGGTGACAGTGTTTCCTATCTTCAGTGCAGTGGGCAGCTGGGAGGAGGTGTTCTTATTCTCCATGGACTTTACAGTGTCCCAGAACTTTTTTGAGTTAGTGTTGCAGGAAGCAAATTTCTGCTTGAAAAAGTGAGCCTTGGCTTTTCTAACTGCCTGTGTATAACGGTTTCTAGCTTCCCTGAACAGCTGCATATCACGGGGGCTGTTCGATGCTAATGCAGAACGCCATAGGATGTTTTTGTGTTGGTTAAGGGCAGTCAGGTCTGGGGAGGTCAGGTCTGGGGACGGGCTAAATCTGTTCCTGGTTCTAAATTTCTTGAATGGGGCATGTTTATTTAAGATGGTTAGGAAGGCATTTAAAAAAAATATCCAGGCATCCTCTACTGACGGGATGAGATCAATATCCTTCCTTAAATGGGTTAAATAATAATAAAATAAAGCTGGGGTTGAAATAAGGGGAAGTCTGGAAGGAGGACAATGAAGTGTGTGGTTTGAAGTGTGTGATTTGAGCGTCCACCAGGCTTCTCTCAATGGGACATATTAGAAAATGGGTGCGAAAAGATTGAGTTCAATGTTTTCCCAATGAGCAACCTTACATACATAATTACAGGGCAGAAATTAATGGATCATCATGATACAAACTCAGGCGAGAGCACGTTTGCTTATTGCCCATCAAATACCAAGGCAGTGTGGCAGTGTCAGCCACATAACCAACTGCAGTATAGGAGCGAGCTACTCACTGTGTAAAAAAAATCAATTTCTGCAGTTTAGATGACTGTGATCCATCTTCCTTTTATCCGTGCTCATTATTCTATAATCACATTCTAACCCTGGTTATCTACTCATAGTCCTGCAGTCAGCAGTCATTTGGGAAGTCAGATGTACAAGAACGTTACAGACAAGACTTCATAGAGGCCTGAACATGTCCAATGCTCTCTCTCTCTCTCTGTATGTCTCTGTCTCTCGCTCTCTCTCGGTCTGTCTGTCTCTCTCAATCTCTCTCTGTTTTAGCGTGCAGTGCAGAAAGGAGAGGAGACAGTGATGGATTATTCCAAGCACTGTGCTGCTCCACTGTGGAAGTACAGTATATGTAACCTTTGTAATAGAATGTTCTATGTAGAGCTTATCTTTTTACCATTGTTTTGTCTATCACTCCTTTGTAGGTTGGCCCTGTTTGCCTGCTTAACCTCTCCTTGTGGGTTAGAATGTGTTCTGATGGAGCGGGAGGGACTCGTTACAGTGTTACAAACATTGTAGTGCTACAATGTTATAGCTTTACAGTGTTACAACGCTACATCATTACATTGTCACAATGTTACAGCTTCACAGTATTACAACCACTGTTGTCATTAGTTACTTGGGAAAGTAATATATTACACATTACTTGTTAAATTTGACTTTGTGTGGAAAGTAATGCTTTATAATACTTTGCGTTACTTTCATGATAAAAAGACTAGCCAGGCTACTTACTAACTCGGATTTGATCACTAGTTTCTCCTTTCATCTGTGACTCTGCTTTCCTGTGCTAGTCTACAAGTGCTTTGCTATATCTGGGCTGCTTAATTAGCTATTAATACTGTAAGCCAAACATCTGTACAGATTTCCTATCTTTTTATTTAAGTTGCTTGACAAAGTAATTGTAATAATATTACCTAATTTGAAAAAGTAACATGTTACTTTACTCGTAAAAGTAATCTGATTACATAATATGTCATTAAAACTTAATTTTTTTCTTTCTTTAACTAGGCAATTCAGTTAAGAACAAATTCTTATTTACAATGACAGCCTAGGAACAGTAGGTTCCTGAACTGCTGTGTTCAGAGGCAGAACGACAGATTTTTACCTTGTCAGCTTTGGGATTTGAACAAGCAACCTTTCAGTTACTGGCCCAATGTTCTAACCACTAGGCTACCTGCCTCTGTACCCCTAAAACTGGTTACAATGTTAGTATTACTACGCAACGGCTTAAGAGTTACAGCATTACAGAGTTAGTGTTAGCAGGGACTAGTCATCTTTAGACAGAGATGGAAATAATGTTATGGGTCATTTGAAGATATCCACACTCACATGCTGCATTAAGTGAGAAATGTTTAATAGGCTATCGAACCTTAAACCATCTCGTACATGTCCCTTTTTCACTTGGCAACATTTAGTGTTCCTTTGATTGTCACCTCTATCATAGGTTTAAAACACTAATACATCAAATCAAACACTCTTCCCCTAGCCATTATAATGTGTTGTCTATTGAATCTGACTGTCTTTTATGTTTCACCAGTGATGTCTTCAGACGGTAAGCTTCAGTAGTCCAAATTCATGTAACATGTCAGCATAGGTATTGTTATCAAATCCCCAGTATTCTCTGGTAAATCCCTTTGTCCCAGGCCTATCTCTTCAGATATCGGTCCACACCATCTTTGGATGGTTACATCCTGGATTGCATTAGACCGAGGCTTTGGCTCAGCAGCACAAACACACAAATAGTGAGTGTGTATCCAGGGATGGCCGGCTTAGTCTTCCAGCAGATCTGTTTGGATTTCCTCTGGGAGGTGGTAGTTTTATGGAACACACTGCAGGGAGTTAGCTCGATATCGCTGGATGTTAACGAACACAGGAGGAATCCTCACAGTAGCAGCAGTGCTTCTGGGTTCATATGGGAAGATTCATGCAGATTCCTCTGGATATTGAATTAATTTAGCCGCAGTTCATGAAGCAGGGCAGGACACTCGAGCACATGTGCAGCTCCACATAAGTTGCAGAGCCAGCTGCAGTAAACTACACATGGTGGGGAGATGCTAACTGTTAGTTAGCACAAAATGGCTTTTCTCTGTGTGTTTGTTGTTTATACAAGAATCCAACGGAGAGAACAATTAATATTACTTTAGGTCAAACCGAAATGCTGGCTCACCTCTAGGCTAACACTAGCTGATGTGGTTGGAGTGGTAGAATACCTTTGAAAAGATAATAAATAAAATCTGCTCACAGAACTTTCAACTTTCAAAGAAAAGCTTGAAAGAAATGGGTAAAGAAAGAGCTGTCTTTCAGTGTAATTATTCAGAGTGCCTTGAAAACCTTGCAAGGTCACTAACTCATTCAGTTACATTGTTGGATCAGCTCTTAGAACTGGGCTTACACAGAGAAAATGGTTACAAAAGTGTTTTTTGGCTGTCCACATAGGATAACCGTTTTTGGTTCCAGGTACAGTGAGAGAGAATAAAGTAGACGGCGCGCGTCCAACGTCTGATTTATGACCCCTATGTCCAGATGACGCGTACATGCTCAAATATGGGCATTCGGCCAGTACATCCTGGCGGGAAGGTGTCACGTGGTTATGGCCATATAATTGCATCCTGTTCCTGTTGTCACATGTTAGAGGGTGTGTTATTTTATATCTATATTGCATCTATTCCTTTGAAGTTGTCATGATGATTGATGTGTGGGGACCTGGTTGAACTGGGGGGATGTATTTGAACATTTCAAAGAGGCTGGACCCACACCCCACCTATTTTATTGTCCTTAGGGTTGTTGTCTATGAAGCAGGAATGTCCGGGGGGGGGGGATTGTGTTGGCGGCAGACATATTATAAATAAGACCCAGAACAACACATGCGACCCCAGAAGACGAAACAAGATTTTAAAAATAAAACCCAGAACATTAAATCTGACACCCTGTGCGGATTGTCACCGCATATGTCGTTCGGCCTACTGTTACGAAAAACACAAAATTGAAACATAGCACCCCAAGGCCTGTAAATCTGTAAGCAGTTGTGACATTAACCTCTCTGGGATACATGCAGAGCGACAAATTCAAATAAATTACTGTAAAAATTAAGCTTTCATGAAATCACACATTCAATATACCAAATTACAGCTACACTTGTTATGAATCCAGCCAATGTGTCAGATTTCAAAAATGCTTTACGGCGAAAGCAAACAATGCTATTATCTGAGGATAGCACCCCAGCAAACAATCACAGACCATAATATTTCAACCTTCCAGGTGAGACACAAAATAAAGATATAATTCATGCCTTACCTTTGATGAGCTTCTTCTGTTGGCACTCCAATATGTCCCATAAACATCACAAATGGTCCTTTAGTTTGATTAATTCCATCGATATATATCCAAAATATCCATTTATTTGTCGAGTTTGATACAGAAAAACACCGGTTCCAACTTGCACAACGTGACTACAAAATATCTCAAGTTACCTGTAAGCCTTGTCCAAACATTTCACACAACTTTTGTAATACAACTTTAGGTATTTTTTAATGTAAATAATCGATAAAATTGAAGACGGGATGATCTGTTCACCTTTATTTAACCAGGTATGCTAGTTGAGAACAAGTTCTCATTTGCAACTGCGACCTGGCCAAGATAAAGCATAGCCATGTGAACAGACAACACAGAGTTACACATGGAGTTAACAATTAACAAGTCAATAACACAGTAGAAAAAAAGAGAGTCTATATACATTTTGTGCAAAAGGCATGAGGAGGCAGGTGAATAATTACAATTTTGCAGATTAACACTGGAGTGATAAATGATCAGATGGTCATGTACAGGTAGAGATATTGGTGTGCAAAAGAGCAGAAAAGTAAATAAATATAAACAGTATGGACATGAGGTAGGTAAAATTGGGTGGTCTATATACCGATAGACTATGTACAGCTGCAGCGATCAGTTAGATGCTCAGATAGCAGATGTTTGAAGTTTGTGAGGAAGATAAAAGTCTCCAACTTCAGCGATTTTTGCAATTCGGTCCAGTCACAGGCAGCAGAGAACTGGAACGAAAGGTGGCCAAATGAGGTGTTGGCTTTAGGGATGATCAGTGAGATACACCTGCTGGAGCGCGTGCTATGGGTGGGTGTTGCCATCGTGAGCAGTGAACTGAGATAAGGCGGAGCTTTACCTAGCATGGACTTGTAGATGACCTGGAGCCAGTGTGTCTGGCAACGAATATGTAGCGAGGGCCAGCCGACTAGAGCATACAGGTCGCAGTGGTGGGTGGTATAAGGTGCTTTAGTGACAAAACGGATGGCAACGTGATAAACTGCATCCAGTTTGCTGAGTAGAGTGTTGGAAGCAATTTTGTAGATGACATCGCCGAAGTCGTGGACCGGAAGGATAGTCAGTTTTACGAGGGTAAGTTTGGCGGCGTGAGTGAAGGAGGCTTTGTTGCGGAATAGAAAGCCGACTCTGGATTTTATTTTATTTTGGAGATGTTTGATATGAGTCTAGAAGGAGAGTTTACAGTCTCGCCAGACACCTACAGTGCCTTGCGAAAGTATTCGGCCCCCTTGAACTTTGCGACCTTTTGCCACATTTCAGGCTTCAAACATAAAGATATAAAACTGTATTTTTTGTGAAGAATCAACAACAAGTGGGACACAATCATGAAGTGGAATGAGATTTATTGGAAATTTCAAACTTTTTTAACAAATCAAAAACTGAAAAATTGGGCGTGCAAAATTATTCAGCCCCTTTACTTTCAGTGCAGCAAACTCTCTCTGAATGAGGATCTCTGAATGATCCAATGTTGACCTAAATGACTAATGATGATAAATACAATCCACCTGTGTAATCAAGTCTCCGTATATTATTGATGTCCACATATTCTAGGTCGGAACCATCCAGGGTGGTGATGCTAGTCGGGCGTGCAGGTGAAGGCAGCGAACGGTTGAAAGCATGCATTTGGTTTTACTAGAGTTTAAGAGCAGTTGGAGGCAACGGAAGGAGTGTTGTATGGCATTGAAGCTCGTTTGGAGGTTAGATAGCACAGTGTCCAAGGACGGGCCGGAAGTATACAGAATGGCGTTGTCTACGTAGAGGTGGATCAGGGAATCGCCCGCAGCAAGAGCAACATCATTGATATATACAGAGAAAAGAGTCGGCCCGAGAATTGAACCCTGTGGCACCCCCATAGAAACTGCCAAAGGACCGGACAGTATAATAAACAGTATACTTCACTGGAGCCTCATTCTGAACATGGTTTCTTCTTCATTTCTCAAAGGAAAAACCTCAACAAATTTCTAAAGACTGTTAACATTCAGTGGAAGCAATAGGAACTGCAGGAAGGTCACTGAGAAATCTGGATTCCGAAAACACATTGAAATCAAATCAAATCAAAACAAATGTATTTATATAGCCCTTCGTACATCAGCTGATATCTCAAAGTGCTGTACAGAAACCCAGCCTAAAACCCCAAACAGCAAGCAATGCAGGTGTAGAAGCACGGTGGCTAGGAAAAACTCCCTAGAAAGGCCAAAACTTAGGAAGAAACCTAGAGAGGAACCAGGCTATGTGGGGTGGCCAGTCCTCTTCTGGGTGTGCCGGGTGGAGATTATAACAGAACATGGCCAAGATGTTCAAATGTTCATAAATGACCAGCATGGTCGTATAATAATAAGGCAGAACAGTTGAAACTGGAGTAGCAGCACGGTCAGGTGGACTGGGGACAGCAAGGAGTCATCATGTCAGGTAGTCCTGGGGCATGGTCCTAGGGCTCGGGTCAGTTGAAACTGGAGCAGCAGCACGGCCAGGTGGACTGGGGACAGCAAGGAGTCATCATGTCAGGTCGTCCAGGGGCATGGTCCTAGGGCTCAGGTCCTCCAAGAGAGAGAAAGAAAGAGAGAAGGAGAGAATTAGAGAACGCACACTTAGATTCACACAGGACACCGAATAGGACAGGAGAAGTACTCCAGATATAACAAACTGACCCTTGCCCCCCGACACATAAACTACTACAGCATAAATACTGGAGGCTGAGACAGGAAGGGTCAGGAGACACTGTGGCCCCATCCAAGGACACCCCCGGACGTGGCCAAACAGGAAGGATATAACCCCACCCACTTTGCCAAAGCACAGACCCCACACCACTAGAGGGACATCTTCAACCACCAACTTACCATCCTGAGACAAGGCTGAGTATAGCCCACAAAGATCTCTGCCATGGCACAACCCAAGGGGGGGGGCGCCAACCCAGACAGGATGACCACATCAGTGAATCAACCCACTCAGGTGACGCACCCGTTCCAGGGACGGCATGAGAGAGCCCCAGTAAGCCAGTGACTCAGCACCTGTAATAGGGTTAGAGGCAGAGAATCCCAGTGGAAAGAGGGGAACCGGCCAGGCAGAGACAGCAAGGGCGGTTCGTTGCTCCAGAGCCTTTCCGTTCACCTTCCCACTCCTGGGCCAGACTACACTCAATCATATGACCCACTGAAGAGATGAGTCTTCAGTAAAGACTTAAAGGTTGAGACCGAGTTTGCGTCTCTGACATGGGTAGGCAGACCGTTCCATAAAAATGGAGCTCTATAGGAGAAAGCCCTGCCTCCAGCTGTTTGCATAGAAATTCTAGGGACAATTCGGAGGCCTGCGTCTTGTGACCGTAGCGTACGTGTAGGTATGTACGGCAGGACCAAATCAGAGAGATAGGTAGGAGCAAGCCCATGTAATGCTTTGTAGGTTAGCAGTAAAACCTTGAAATCAGCCCTTGCTTTGACAGGAAGCCAGTGTAGAGAGGCTAGCACTGGAATAATATGATCACATTTTTTGGTTCTAGTCAGGATTCTAGCAGCCGTATTTAGCACCAACTGAAGTTTATTTAGTGCTTTATCCGGGTAGCCGGAAAGTAGAGCATTGCAGTAGTCTAACCTAGAAGTGACAAAAGCATGGATTAATTTTTCTGCATCATTTTTGGACAGAAAGTTTCTGATTTTTGCAATGTTACGTAGATGGAAAAAAGCTGTACTTGAAATGGTCTTGATATGTTCTTCAAAAGAGAGATCAGGGTCCAGAGTAACGCCGAGGTCCTTCATAGTTTTATTTGAGACGACTGTACAACCATTAAGATGAATTGTCAGATTCAACAGAAGATCTCTTTGTTTCTTGGGACCTAGAACAAGCATCTCTGTTTTGTCCGAGTTTAAAAGTATAACGTTTGCAGCCATCCACTTCCTTATGTCTGAAACACATGCTTCTAGCAAGGGCAATTTTGGGGCTTCACCATGTTTCATTGAAATGTACAGCTGTGTGTCATCCGCATAGCAGTGAAAGTTAACATTATGTTTTCGAATAACATCCCCAAGAGGTAAAATATATAGTGAAAACAATAGTGGTCCTAAATCAGAACCTTGAGGAACACCGAAATTTACAGTTGATTTGTCAGAGGACAAACCATTCACAGAGACAAACTGATATCTTTCCGACAGATAAGATCTAAACCAGGCGAGAACTTGTCCGTGTAGACCAATTTGGGTTTCCAATCTCTCCAAAAGAATGTGGTGATCAATGATATCAAAAGCAGCACTAAGGTCTAGGAGCATGAGGACAGATGCAGAGCCTCGGTCCGATGCCATTAAAATGTAATTTACCACCTTCACAAGTGCCGTCTCAGTGCTATGATGGGGTCTAAAACCAGACTGAAGCATTTCGTATACATTGTTTATCTTCAGGAAGGCAGTAAGTTGCTGCGCAACAGCCTTTTCTAAAAATGTTGAGAGGAATGGAAGATTCGATATAGGCCGATAGTTTTTTATATTTTCTGGGTCAAGGTTTGGCTTTTTCAAGAGAGGCTTTATTACTGCCACTTTTAGTGAGTTTGGTACACATCCGGTGGATAGAGAGCCATTTATTATGTTCAACATAGGAGGGCCAAGCACAGGAAGCAGCTCTTTCAGTAGTTTAGTTGGAATAGGGTCCAGTATGCAGCTTCAAGGTTTAGAGGCCATGATTATTTTCATCATTGTGTCAAGAGATATAGTACTAAAACACTTGAGCGTCTCTCTTGATCCTAGGTCCTGGGAGAGTTTTGCAGACTTAGGACAACTGAGCTTTGAAGGAATACGAAGATTTAAAGAGGAGTCCGTAATTTGCTTTCTAATAATCATAATCTTTTCCTCAAAGAAGTTCATGAATTTATCACTGCTAAAGTGAAAGTCATCCTCTCTTGGGGAATGCTTGTCAGGATTTGGCCAGGGTTGTTCCGGTTTTTGGTCACTAGATGCCCCCATTGTGCCTTTTGACCTTTTGTTTTCCCTTGATCCCCATTATTGTTTGCACCTGTGCCTCGTTTCCCCTGATTGTATTTAAACCCTTTGTTTTCCTCAGTCCTTTGCTCTGTGTTTGTATGTTAGCACCCAGCCCTAGTACTCTGTGAACTCTTGTTGATCCCGGTGGTCTCTCTTGTGGAATTCTGTTTTTTTTGTTCTTGTTTGTTTGTTTTTGAGTATTTTTTTAGGCTTTTTGTGCTATACCTTCCACCTTGTAGATTTACCTTTTTGTCTTGGAGGATTACCTTTGTTCTTGTGGAATTCCTTTTGAGGTTGTGGAGTTACATGTTTTCCTGAAGAACTTCACTTTTTACTTAATTAAATACACCGTCTCAAGTACTGCTGTGTCTGCCTCATCTTCTGGGTTCTGCCAACTATTCGTGGCTCAGTTGGTTAAGTGACTGTTTCTCACTCCGGAGACCCGGGTTCGTAACCGGGTCCTGACAATGCTGCTTTTCAGTTAGCTTTGCGACAGTATCAAAAATGAATTTCGGATTGTTCTTATTTTCCTCAATTAAGTTAGAAAAATAGGATCACATTAGAAATCTGAAAACACATTGAAAAGAGAGTGACCTGAAAAACAAAAAATCTGAATGGTTTGTTTTCTGGATTTAGCCTGCCAAATAAGTTCTGTTAGTCACACGTCCTACACAGTCACAAAACTTCAGAGTGTTTTATATCCAATACTAATAATAATATGCATATATTAGCATCTGGGACTGAGTAGGACGCAGTTTACTCTGGGCACGCTTTTCATCCAGACGTGAAAATGTTGTCCCCTATCCTAAAGTTAACAATCCAAGCATGCAACACCCTGTATATTTGGTTTAGATTTACAGGCTTTTGTCGCTGAATTTTTTAAACACACACATCCGTTATGTAAGTATATAAACAACAAATATGATACATGTTACAATTAAATGGTGTTTCAAACAAATAAAGTAAAATCTTAGACAAAGTTGTTTCTGGTTCTTCAGAATCATCCACAAGACGGGATACCGGTTGTGTCCATTGTAGACTCTCGCCCATATGTCGTACATGATTCATGATTTGCTCCATTTTTAGTACACGCTCTACATTAGCCCATGTATTGTGGGTTGTGTGGAACGATACATTGTTCACTTTATTTTCAGTAATTTGATGCATCACATTTGTAAGTTCTCTCAAAAGAAAAAATGTATTTATTCTCTCTAACATTGTATGCATATAGTTACCCATTGCTTTACATCTAAATAACAAATATGTATTGTCACTCGATCTCTTGGGGTTTATTGAGCCAGAAAGTCATCACATCAGCCACCACAGCTTCCCTGTATTTGTTGTCGTCCACCAGGGTGTGTCGGATTTCTTTGAGTTTCTCGTGGATGTAGATCGCCTCCTTCAGTTCATGTAGGAAAGCCTCGGTTACACCGTAAACCCTGGGAATAGATGGCACAAGACCCATAGACTCCTGGGCTCTGACCAGCGAAGGTATAAACCTGTAGGACCACAGTCTTTTCACCAGCTCCTCAAAATGGTTGAAGAAGTAGTATCTTGGAGGCTCGTATAAACACGGATGACGGCGCTGACTGAGGTGACTGATCACACAACCGTGGCATTGTTCTCTTATATACTCTCCAATCACCATGTCTAAAAGTGTGGCTACAGAGGCCTTGATGGTGTCCACAAAAATAGTACTGACCACCCCATCAAACACATCCTCAGGCTGTGTACATGTAGGAGGTGTCGGGGGTCTTGCATGGGGGGAGTAGAATGGTGGGCTGCGTGGCATAGAGTCCTTAGGGTCTGGTCCCCATGACGTATTGGAGTCCTGGTATGTTGTATGTATATGCTGAAATGAAGAACCGGAGGCTTTTATGTGCACTCCTTTTATTGTTGAACCAGTCCTTTGGGTATCAGGGTGTGGTTAACGCAGCCGCGTTAACGCAGAGCTGTCCCTTCTGAGGATGTACCTCCTTGGGGTTCCTTTGAATCGTAATCCTCAGGATTCGTATATATTTTGCACTTCCTTAGCCGAACAATGCCCTGCCGCTATTGGCTCTGTACAAAAAGAGCGTCCAACAACTAACATTTTCAATTCCATTAGATGCCAACTTTTAAAAGGAATAAAATCCCCAGTCAGGCCACCATCACGAATGTTTTGGTTGCGGGTTTCCTCGTTGCTGATATAGAA
Organism: Oncorhynchus keta; assembly: GCF_023373465.1. Taxonomy (NCBI): domain Eukaryota; kingdom Metazoa; phylum Chordata; class Actinopteri; order Salmoniformes; family Salmonidae; genus Oncorhynchus; species Oncorhynchus keta. The sequence continues at coordinate 30,972,006 of NC_068428.1, forward strand.
CTCCACGCATCCACATGGAAGTCCATTCTTTTGTATTTTCACCCTGTGAAATATTCTTCCTGAGGAGTCAGGGGTACCTTCCCAACGGGTCTCGTAGCCCGTGAACACGCTATACCCCTTTGTAATAACTCACTTCGGCACACACAACCTTGCAAAAAACGGCCAGTCTTCAAGCCCGTAGTCCACTCCTAAAGTCTGGTCTGTATATTCTTCTTCTTCGGCTAAGGTATAGAGTTTAACTCTACAGGCCTGCATCGTATATCGTTGCTTTATACTTGGCCCTTTCTCTATGTTTCAGCCACGGTCCTGCCTCTGTTGTTACAGTCATCACTGCTTTGCCACTGATCACAAAATCCATGTTTATTTTTAAAATCTTGTTTACTGTTCTGGGGCCGCATGTGCTGTTCTGGGTCTTATTTATATTGTGTCTGCCACCAACCCAACCCCCCCCGGACATTCCTGCTTCCTAGGCATCAACCCTAAGGGCAATAAAATAGGTGAGGTGTGGGTCCAGCCTCTTTGAAATGTTCAAACACATCCCCCCAGTTCAACCAGGTCCCGACACAACAATCATGATAACTTCAAAGGAATAGATGCAATATAGATATAAAATAACACACCATCTAACACGTGACAACAGGAACAGGATGCACTTATATGGCCATAACCACGTGACACCTTCCCGCCAGGATGTCCTGGCCGGATGCTCATATTTGGGCATGTACACGTCTTCCGGACATAGGGTCATAAATCAGACGTTATTCTCTCTACAGTGCATTCGAAAGGTTTCAGACCCCTTGACCTTTGACATTTTGTTATGTTACAGCCATATTCTAGAATGGATTAAATAAAAACAAATCCTCATCAATACCCTATAATGACTAAGTTAAAACAGGTTTTTAGAAATATTTGCAAATGCAGAAATACCTTATTCACATAAGTAATCAGACTTGATTGTATTCCACCTGTGGTAAATTCAATTGTTGGACATGATTTGGAAAGGCACGCACCTCTCTATATAAGGTCCCACATTTGAACGTGTATGTCAGAGCAAAAACCAAACAATGAGGTCGAATGAGTTGTCCGTAGAGCTCCGAGACAGGATTGCGTTGAGGCACAGATCTGGGGAAAGGTACCAAAACATTTCTGCATTGAAGGTCCCCAAGAACACAGTGGCCTCCATCATTCTTAAATGGAAGAAGTTTGGAACAACCAATACTCTCCCTAGAGCTGGCCGCCTGGTCAAACTGAGCAATCGGAGAGAAGGGCCTTGTTCAGGGAGGTGACCAAGAACCCGATGGTCACTCTGACAGAGCTCCAGAGTTCCTCTGTGGAGATGGGAGAACCTTCCAGAAGGACAACCATCAGGAATTTATGGTAGAGTGGCCAGACGGAAGCCACTCCTCAGTAAAAGGCACATGACAACCTGTTTGGATTCTCTGGTCTGATGAAACTAAGATTGAACTCCTTGGCCTGAATGCCAAGCGTCACGTCTGGAGGAAACCATCCCTATGGTGAAGCATGGTCTCTGAATGTCCTTGAGTGGCCCAGCCAGAGCCCGGACTTGAACCCGATCAAACATCTCTGGAGAGATCTGAAAATAGCTGAGCAGCAACGCTCCCCATCCAACCTGACAGAGCTTGAGAGGATCTGCAGAGAAGAATGGGATAAACTCCCCAAATACAGCTGTGACAAGCTTGTGGCGTCATACCCAAGAAGACTCAAGGCTGTAATCACTTTGAAAAGTACTTCAACAAAGTATGGGTCTAAATACTTGTGTTTTTCATTTTATATTTGAATACATTTGCAAAAATGTCAAAACCTGTTTTTGCTTCAAAATTGTGTTTAGATTGTTGACAAAAAAACATATTTAATCAATTTTAGAATAAGGCTGTAGCGTAACAAAATGTGAAAAAAGTCAAGGGGTCTGAATACTTTCCGAATGCACTGTATATGCTTCAATGGAGGAGTGCCACAAGGCTTGATCTTTCTAAGAGAGACTTATTGAATGGCAACGTTCTGATGAGGACATTGTAATGTGCATATCAATTTAAGCTCAACAAACATGCATGACACAATTTTGAGAACCCTTTTTGGTTCTAGGTAGAACCCTTTCCACAGAGTGATCTTCATGGAACCCAAAAGGGTCCTCCCTCGAACCAAAAAGGGTTCTCCTATAGGGACAGCCGAGTAATCTTTTTGGAACCCTTTTTTCTAAGAGTGGAATGATGAACAATGAGTAATAGATTGGTCACGGTCGTCGCTGTAAGAAAATGTGACAACTTTGCGCCCAAATCTTCAAGTCTTCAGCCCCAACTAATTATGTCTGGGTGTTTAAGAAACTCATGATTATGAATATGAATGAGCTTTCTTTAATTATTGCCCGAGTTTGAGGAGATTCCACGAGTGGGGGGGATGTGAGTGGGAGACTTAATCTTCATGGAAGAGGATAATCTTCCAGCACCTGTGAGATGATGATGACACATATCTTCAGTCACCCACGATAAACGTGCCCACCTAAATCTCCTCTGAGCTTCTTAATAGGGAGCAACAGGGATAATACCTCTCTGCTTGGAGGAAAAACAACATGAGAGAGAGATGGAGAGAGGGAAGAGAGAAGAGAGAGAGAAGGGAGAGGAGAAGAAGAGAGAGAGGAAGAGAGAGATAGAGGGGATAGATAGAGGAGAGAAGGATGGAAAGAGGTAGAGAGAAGACACAGGCATTTCCTAACCTCTCTGTGACGGTTGAAGCAGACGCGTCGGTCGGACTAACCTGCCAGTCGCCTCTCTGCTGCACTTCCCTCAGTTCGATGCCCAGATGCTCGTAGCAGTGTTTGCCTCTGAGCTTATCAGGCTCTACCAGACCCTGACTCCAGCGCATGGAGAGTGGAGAGAGCCCAGGCGCAGTGAAGAGAGAGGGAGAGTGGAGGAGTGGTAGGGGAGTTTACCAAGATGAAACAGGCTCTACACTTGAGGTCAAATGAATCAGTGACTTATTTTTCTTCCTTTTCCAAGCCAAGCACTTATTTCGTTGTTGTTGCCTGGATGTACCTCTCTGGGGATTAAACACTTCTTTGGGTAGGAACAGTAAAGGCAGAAGAAGCTTTTATAGTTCATTAAGGTTAGTCCATCTGTGTACCTTTCTTGGTTTGCACATAAATATAAATGTGTGATATTCAAATGATAAATAACAAAATGTAAAGACATTAAGAAAAATCAAAAATCACAGAATGATTTATAAGGTGGAGTGGAAGAGGCTTTATGGTCAATGTTCACCATCAAAGAACAAAATGATCTGTTTTTTTGACATATGGTTATACATACATATGCAGTTGTTATTAAGAGGCAGACATAAATCCAACATTAAATTGTCATCAAGTAGTATGGCATCGTAAGATGTCAAAACCCGTCCTTGTTGATACCAGTTTATCAACCAAACAATCAATCAATCAATCTTTATTATCCCAGAGGGAGAAAATGTATGTGTAAGAAGGGATTACATATAGAAACAATAAAATTCATGAAATTCATACACTGAAAACAGCTGACAGTTGATTCTTTTAAACCCTGTTCACAAAACATGCAATGATTAAATTTGGCCAGTTTGCTGCAACAAGGATTGATTATATTAAATAGTTTTTTTTTGCATATAACACCATATAACAGCCTTACACCACCAGTAACTATGACCATCATATAGCCAGTGCTTTGCAGTGTTGTAATAGAGTCACTAAACCTCAAGTCCGAGTCGAGTCCCAAGTCCCTTGTGCTCGAGTCCAAGTTGAATCGCAAGTCCCTATGGCTGAAGTCCGAGCCGAGTCTGACTCCAAGTCTGAGTCACCATTGGGCGAGTCACAAGTCTGAGTCACCATTGGGCGAGTCACAAGTCTGAGTCACCATTGGGTGAGTCACAAGTCTGAGTCACCATTGGGCGAGTCACAAGTCTGAGTCACCATTGGGCGAGTCACAAGTCTGAGTCACAAGTCTGAGTCACCATTGGACGAGTCACAAGTCTGAGTCACAAGTCTGAGTCACCATTGGGTGAGTCACAAGTCGAGTCACGAGTACATACATTTATATTAGGTCTTATTATGCAGTTGTTTATAGTTGCCACCAAATGGCGCCAATCCCACTAATTTACTATTCATCACTACACCACACATTATACTTAATACCTGTGGTTCTTTACTTATTTACTACATACAGTGCCAGTCAAAAGTTTGGGCACAGCTGCTCATTCCAGGGTTTTTCTCTATTTTTACTATTTTCTACATTGTAGAATAATAGTGAAAACATCAAAACGATGAAATAACACATATGGAATCATATATTAAGCAAAAAAGTGTGAAACAAATCTAAATATATTTTATATGTGAGATTCTTGAAAGTAGCCACCCTTTGCCTTGATGACAGATTTGCACACTCTTGGCATTCTCTCAACCAACATGAGGTAGTCACCTTGAATGCATTTCAATTAAAGTAATGATGGACTGCAGTTTCTCTTTGCTTATTTGAGCTGTTACCATAATATGAACTTGGTATTTTATCAAATAGAGCTATCTTCTGTATACCATCCCTACCTTGTCACAACACAACTGATTAGTTCAAATGCATTAAGAAGGAAAGAAATTCCACAAATTCATTTTTAACAAGACACACCTATTAAAAACCTCTTAAGGACCTGCCCCTTTTTTTCAATTTTCGCCTAAAATGACATACCCAAATCTAACTGCCTCTAGCTCAGGACCTGGAGCAAGGATATGCATATTTTTGATACCATTTGAAAGGAATCACTGAGGTTTGTGGAAATGTGAAATTAATTTAGGAGAATATAACACATTAGATCTGTTAAAAGGTTATACAAAGAATAAGAAGAAAACATTTTTTTTTGTACCATCATCTTTGAAATGCAAGAGAAAGGCCATAATGTATTATTCCAGCCCAGGCACAATTGAGATTTTGGCCACTAGATAGCAGCAGTGTATGTGCAAAGTTTTAAACTGATCCAATGAACCATTGTATTTCTGTTCAACATTTCGTAGCAAAACTGCCCAAATGTGCCTAATTGATTTATAAAAAACAAGTTCATAACTGTGCACTCTCCTCAAACAATAGCATGATATTCTTTCACTGTAATAGCTCCTGTAAATTGGAAAGTGCAGTTCGATTAACAAGAATTTAAGCTTTCTGACAATATCAGATATGTCTATGTCCTGGGAAATTTTCTTGTTACTTACAAACCTCATGCTAATTGAATTAGCCTACGTTAGCTCAACCGTCCCATCCCACCGATCCAGCTCAAATAAGCAAATAGAAAGGACAGTCCATCATTACTTTAAAACATGAAGGTCAGTCAATCAGGAAAATTTCAAGAACTTTGAAAGTTTCTTCAAGTGCAGTCGCAAAAACCATCAAGCGCTATGATGTGGAACTGGCTTTCATGAGGACCGCCACAGGAAAGGAAGACCCAGAGTTACCTCTGCTGCAGAGGATAAGTTCATTAGAGTTAACTGCACCTCAGACTGCAGCCCAAATAAATGCTTTACAGAGTTAAAATAAACAACATCAACTGTTCAGAGGAGACTGCGTGAATCAGGCCTTCATGGTTGAATTGCTGCAAAGAAACCACTACTAAAGGACACCAATAATAAGAAGAGACTTGCTTGGGCCAAGAAACACAAGCAATGGACATTAGACCGGTGGAAATCTGTACAAATACAAATGTAAGATTTTTGGGTTCCAACCGCTGTGTCTTTGTGAGACATGGAGTAGGTGAATGGATGATCTCTGCATGTGGTGTGATGGTGTTTTGCTGGTGACAATGTCCATGCTTTATTTAGAATTGAAAGCACACATAACCAGCATGGCCACCACAGCATTCTGCAGTGATACTTTATCCCATCTGGTTTGCGCTTAGTGGGACTATCAATTGTGTTTTAACAGGACAACGACCCCAAACACACCTCCAGGCTGTGAAAGGGCTATTTGACCAAGAAGGATGGTGATGGAGTGCTGTATCAGATGACCTGGCCTCCACAATCACCCGACCTCAACCCAATTGAGATGGACTGCAGAGTGAAGGAAAATCAGCCAACAAGTGCTCAGAATTTGTGGGAACTCTTTCGAGACTTTTGGAAAAACATTCCAGGTAAAGCTGGTTGAGAGAATGCCAAAAGTATGCAAAGCTGTCTTCAATGCAAAGGGTGGCTACTTTGAAGAATCTCAAATATAAAATCTATTTTGATTTGTTTAAAACTTTTTGGGGTACTACTTGATAACAATTGTGTTATTTCATAGTTTTGATATCTTCACTATTATTCTCCAATGTAGAAAATAGTAAATTAAACAAAGAAAGAAATGCCCTTGAATGAGTTTGTGTGTCCAAACTTTTGACTGGTACTGTGCATTAAAGACAAGACAGGCTCTCAGCTACTTTTTTTGCAATTGCCCAGTGATATTCATCTAGGTTTTTCATTGCAGAGTGAAAACTAAAGGGGGACTTGTCAGAACCTGGCTGCAGGGGGAAAGTGGGCGGGTAGAGCAAGACAACAAATTCAAAGATAGACTACTTTGCTATACTCAGGGGGAGAGAGAGACACAAAGCTAGACTGCTGTTTTATTATTCAACTTTATTTTTCAACTCAATACTAGTATTGTTTTCTATTTCGTAAAGCAGTTTGTGTTTCTTCACCAGGCAAAACTAAATAATTGGCTGGTGACTGGTGGTTACGGGGAAGCAAGAGAGTAGCTTGAGTGATGTGTAGCTTATGATCATAGGCAGAGCTGGAGCAGAGCCTGCCTGTCTACCCAAACTATCGCTTTCTCCCCAGTTAGCTAAATGTATCTGGGCCGGACCTGTGGTTTGAAATTAGGGCCCTGAAGCAGCCCAGATGCTGCAGCCGTATCTCAGACAGAATTGACACACCTTATGACCGCATTTTAGCCAACAACTCAGCAAAGTTTCCCTTATTCTAGCCAGAACAAGGCCGTAGTGCCATAAGAGAGCTTCTTTTGGGTAAAAATTCTTAGAAACACTTTCTCTGGGCAAGATTCTACAACAATAAAGACAGGGCTGGACTGTGATTTGTAGCTTTTATTCACAAGTAAAAGATAATACATACAATGCTAAAACTACAATGTGGCTATTCTTGAGCTACAACCTCACATTTGGTTGGTCCGGACACGACCAAGAAACAATCTGATTCACGAGTTGGGAAATCATAGTACAACAGTTGAAGAACAATTTCAGTATTTAGGACCCTAATCTGTATTTATCATATCAATGCCATGTTATAGAAGGGTGAAGATACTTTTTTATATATATACATTACTCACCTGAACATCATTCGTCTTCCTGAGCATCTTCTGGAAATTTGGTGCAAGGTTAATGTCAGGGTAATTTTCTCAGCAGGTATGTATAATTTTTATTTTGGTGTTCCAGGGGTGTGTAGAAATAGTTCTACATGGAACCAAAAATAGCTTTTCAGTATGTAGAGGGAGATGGACATGCTCAACTAAATGATTACATTATCTAAAAAAAGAGTTTGCTAGATTCTAGCAATTATAAATTGTTTAAAGTGTATACAGTAGTAGCAGCCATCAAGTGCTGCTCTCAACGTAATTGGCGGTTCCCAACAGTAAACATTCTGTATCCTTTAATCTTTACCATTTTACCAGTTTAACCTTTTAACCTTTAAGCCTGTTCACCCAGCTACCATCCAGAAGGTGAGGTCAAGTACAGGTCCATAATAGCTGGGCCCAGAAGACAGAAAACTAATTTTCAATCTCATGTCCATCAGACTGTTAAACAGCAGTCAATAACACAGAGAGGCTGCTGCCTACATACAGACTTAAAATCATTATTAAAGTGGCCAATCATTTTAAGAGGCAGAGGTGATCTTTCTGTCTCTCCCCTCCCGGAGTAGCAGAGCCCCTACTAGTTGTGCTGCCGTTCCGACTGCAGCTACCCCTGGCCTGACTTCACCGGACGTTCTACCTTGTTCCAGACCCCTGCTGATCAAGTTTAGCCAGGTGGTCACTGTGCTTCTGCCTCTACATTGCTATATGTTTTTAGTTTAAGGCTGGGTATCTGTAAATCGCTTTGACTGTTGATCAGTGCTGTCCTGATTAACATGATACAATAGTCATGCATCTGTAACAAGAACAGTGAGTGTTGGGGTAGTATATCCTTATTTTCCAAATGTAAACATTTAGCTGATCTGGATTAGACTACATTTTAATTTAAATTATTCGCTAGGATGACCAACATTACTCTCCATGACTACCATCCACATGCAATCCACCACCACCTTTCTAATGAAGACGTCTTCTCAGTCTATTGTACATGGATCAACATTTTCTGTGTATTTATGTTCCCTTTTGTCAATAACAGCTTCTACACATCATGGCACATGCTTGACTGAAAACATCTTTAACAGTAGCTGTTTTGACTAATGTTACTAGCGCATCGGCTCGTAGCGATTATGCTATGTGGAAACACGCTTTTCGATTATTTAACTAATCTTCCTCACCAATGCCTTGCTGTAGCTTTCAAATTATGAGAATATCATTTAGTAATTTCAAAAAATGTTATCCAATTTTTATCCTGACCCCCATTTGAAAGTATGTCCAGAATGATAACACCTAACCTGATTGGTCAGAAGAAAAAGCCCACCCAACAGAGCTCTCCTGTGTTTCTCTACTGGTTGCTTGAAGAGCACTGTCACAACCGTATTCCTGGAAATGACTGGATCAAAGCGCAGCATGATGAGCGTACATGTCTTTTTATTTTAAATGAATGTCGCCAACAAAACAAGGGAATGACCGTGAAGCTTAACTTGGGGAATCCTGCCACTAACAAAGTTAACTACCCACAAATGTGAAAGGAAAAATGGCTGCCTAAGTATGATTCCCAATCAGAGACAACGATAGACAGCTGCCTCTGATTGAGAACCACACCTGGCCAAACACAAAGAAATAGAAATAAAGAAACTAGAATGCCCGCCCTAGTCATACCCTGGCCTAACCAAAATAGAAGCCTGCCTATGTCAAAGGTTGTCAAAGGTTCTTCAACAAAGTACTGAATACAAATGTAAATGTGATATTTAAAATAAAAAAATTGCAGAAATTTCTAAACCTGTTTTTGCTTTGTCATTATGGGATATTGTGTTTAGCTTGATGGCGGGGGGAACAATTTAATCAATTTTAGAAAAAGCTGTAAGATGAACAAAATGTGGAAAAAGTCAAGGGGTCTGAATACTTTCCGAAGGCACTGTATACGTTACATGAAGGTTTGTTGTTAATCTGGCCTTCTCTGAGAAACGCATGGGGAATAATACATATTTCCTATTTCCTTTTTTCCCCCTCAGTTTTCTGTCTTGATTTACTCCATTTTTTTCCATTTTTTCGTTTGTTTATCTTTTAATTGTAGGGACAGAAAGTAGCCTATGCATTTATCTGTTGTGGGGTTTATTTCTTCCCTGTTAGCTAGTGATAGTAGTCTCATGTTAGCTAGTGATAGTAGTCTCATGTTAGCTAGTGATAGTAGTCTCATGTTAGCTAGTGATAGTCGTCTCATGTTAGCTAGTGATAGTAGTCTCATGTTAGCTAGTGATAGTCGTCTCATGTTAGCTAGTGATAGTTGTATCCTTTTAGCTAGTGATAGTAGTCTCATGTTAACTAGTGATAGTACTCTCCTGTTAGCTAGTGATAGTCGTCTCATGTTAGCTAGTGATAGTAGAATACTGTTAGCTAGTGGTAGTAGTCTCCTGTTAGCGTCTCGTGTTAGCTAGTGATAGTAGAATCCTGTTAGCTAGTGGTAGTAGTCTCATGTTAGCTAGTGATAGTAGTTTCATGTTAGCTAGTGATAGTAGTCTCATGTTAGCTAGTGATAGTAGTCTCATGTTAGCTAGTGATAGTAGTCTCATGTTAGCTAGTGATAGTATCCTTTTAGCTAGTGATAGTAGTCTCATGTTAACTAGTGATAGTACTCTCCTGTAGCTAGTGATAGTCATGTTAGCTAGTGATAGTAGAATACTGTTAGCTAGTGGTAGTAGTCTCCTGTTAGCGTCTCGTGTTAGCTAGTGATAGTAGAATCCTGTTAGCTAGTGGTAGTAGTCTCATGTTAGCTAGTGATAGTAGTTTCATGTTAGCTAGTGATAGTAGTCTCATGTTAGCTAGTGACAGTAATCTCATGTTAGCTAGTGATAGTAGAATCCTGTTAGCTAGTGGTAGTAGTCTCCTGTTAGCTAGTGATAGTAGTCTCATGTTAGCTAGTAAAAGTAGTCTCATGTTAGCTAGTGATAGTAGTCTCATGTTAGCTAGTGATAGTAGTCTCCTGTTAGCTAGTGATCGTACTCTCCTGTTAGCTAGTGATCGTACTCTCCTGTTAGCTAGTGAAAGTAGTCTCATGTTAGCTAGTGATAGTAGTCTCATGTTAGCTAGTGATAGTAGTCTCATGTTAGCTAGTGATAGTAGTCTCATGTTAGCTAGTGATAGTAGTCTCATGTTAGCTAGTGATAGTTGTATCCTGTTAGCTAGTGATAGTAGTCTCATGTTAACTAGTGATAGTACTCTCCTGTTAGCTAGTGATAGTCGTCTCATGTTAGCTAGTGATAGTAGAATACTGTTAGCTAGTGGTAGTAGTCTCCTGTTAGCTAGTGATAGTAGTCTCATGTTAGCTAGTGATAGTAGAATCCTGTTAGCTAGTGGTAGTAGTCTCATGTTAGCTAGTGATAGTAGTTTCATGTTAGCTAGTGATAGTAGTCTCATGTTAGCTAGTGATAGTAGAATCCTGTTAGCTAGTGGTAGTAGTCTCCTGTTAGCTAGTGATAGTAGTCTCATGTTAGCTAGTAAAAGTAGTCTCATGTTAGCTAGTGATAGTAGTCTCATGTTAGCTAGTGATAGTAGTCTCCTGTTAGCTAGTGATCGTACTCTCCTGTTAGCTAGTGATCGTACTCTCCTGTTAGCTAGTGAAAGTAGTTTCATGTTAGCTAGTGATAGTAGTCTCATGTTAGCTAGTGATAGTAGTCTCATGTTAGCTAGTGATAGTAGTCTCATGTTAGCTAGTGATAGTAGTCTCATGTTAGCTAGTGATAGTAGTCTCATGTTAGCTAGTGATAGTAGTCTCATGTTAGCTAGTGATAGTAGTCTCATGTTAGCTAGTGATAGTCGTCTCATGTTAGCTAGTGATAGTAGTCTCATGTTAGCTAGTGATAGTCGTCTCATGTTAGCTAGTGATAGTTGTATCCTTTTAGCTAGTGATAGTAGTCTCATGTTAACTAGTGATAGTACTCTCCTGTTAGCTAGTGATAGTCGTCTCATGTTAGCTAGTGATAGTAGAATACTGTTAGCTAGTGGTAGTAGTCTCCTGTTAGCGTCTCGTGTTAGCTAGTGATAGTAGAATCCTGTTAGCTAGTGGTAGTAGTCTCATGTTAGCTAGTGATAGTAGTTTCATGTTAGCTAGTGATAGTAGTCTCATGTTAGCTAGTGACAGTAATCTCATGTTAGCTAGTGATAGTAGAATCCTGTTAGCTAGTGGTAGTAGTCTCCTGTTAGCTAGTGATAGTAGTCTCATGTTAGCTAGTAAAAGTAGTCTCATGTTAGCTAGTGATAGTAGTCTCATGTTAGCTAGTGATAGTAGTCTCCTGTTAGCTAGTGATCGTACTCTCCTGTTAGCTAGTGATCGTACTCTCCTGTTAGCTAGTGAAAGTAGTCTCATGTTAGCTAGTGATAGTAGTCTCATGTTAGCTAGTGATAGTAGTCTCATGTTAGCTAGTGATAGTAGTCTCATGTTAGCTAGTGATAGTAGTCTCATGTTAGCTAGTGATAGTTGTATCCTGTTAGCTAGTGATAGTAGTCTCATGTTAACTAGTGATAGTACTCTCCTGTTAGCTAGTGATAGTCGTCTCATGTTAGCTAGTGATAGTAGAATACTGTTAGCTAGTGGTAGTAGTCTCCTGTTAGCTAGTGATAGTAGTCTCATGTTAGCTAGTGATAGTAGAATCCTGTTAGCTAGTGGTAGTAGTCTCATGTTAGCTAGTGATAGTAGTTTCATGTTAGCTAGTGATAGTAGTCTCATGTTAGCTAGTGATAGTAGAATCCTGTTAGCTAGTGGTAGTAGTCTCCTGTTAGCTAGTGATAGTAGTCTCATGTTAGCTAGTAAAAGTAGTCTCATGTTAGCTAGTGATAGTAGTCTCATGTTAGCTAGTGATCGTACTCTCCTGTTAGCTAGTGATCGTACTCTCCTGTTAGCTAGTGATCGTACTCTCCTGTTAGCTAGTGAAAGTAGTTTCATGTTAGCTAGTGATAGTAGTCTCATGTTAGCTAGTGATAGTAGTCTCATGTTAGCTAGTGATAGTAGTCTCATGTTAGCTAGTGATAGTAGTCTCCTGTTAGCTAGTGATAGTAGTCTCCTGTTAGCTAGTGATCGTCCTCTCCTGTTAGCTAGTGATCTTACTCTCCTGTTAGCTAGTGATCACACTCTCCTGTTAGCTAGTGATCACACTCTCCTGTTAGCAAGTGATCGTACTCTCCTGTTAGCTAGTGAAAGTAGTTTCATGTTAGCTAGTGATAGTAGTTTCATGTTAGCTCGTGATAGTAGTCTCATGTTAGCTAGTGAAAGTAGTTTCATGTTAGCTAGTGATAGTAGTCTCATGTTAGCTAGTGATAGTAGTCTCATGTTAGCTAGTGATAGTAGTCTCCTGTTAGCTAGTGATCGTACTCTCCTGTTAGCTAGTGATAGTAGTTTCATGTTAGCTAGTGATAGTAGTCTCATGTTAGCTAGTGATAGTAGTCTCATGTTAGCTAGTGATAGTAGTCTCCTGTTAGCTAGTGATAGTAGTCTCCTGTTAGCTAGTGATCGTACTCTCCTGTTAGCTAGTGAAAGTAGTTTCATGTTAGCTAGTGATAGTAGTCTCATGTTAGCTAGTGATAGTAGTCTCATGTTAGCTAGTGATAGTAGTCTCATGTTAGCTAGTGATAGTAGTCTCATGTTAACTAGTGATAGTACTCTCCTGTTAGCTAGTGATCGTACTCTCCTGTTAGCTAATGATCGTACTCTCATGTTAGCTAGTGAAAGTAGTCTCATGTTAGCTAGTGATCGTACTCTCCTGTTAGCTAGTGATCGTACTCTCCTGTTAGCTAGTGAAAGTAGTTTCATGTTAGCTAGTGATAGTAGTCTCATGTTAGCTAGTGATAGTAGTCTCATGTTAGCTAGTGATAGTAGTATCATGTTAGCTAGTGATAGATGGTAGTCTCCAATCCCAGACATAGAGCAACAGCACTACTTCTGGGGAGGATGTCAGATTCCCTTGGACATTTAGAAAAATATTGTTCCGGGGAGGGTCCTCTCTGAGAATTCCCCACAGCTTGGGTAAGCGGACCAAGCCTGAAAAATCGAACTCTTTCCGTCAGTGGTGGTCGGTGCCATTTAAGTTGAGGGAGAACCATTTTTTATGAGCATGGCCTTATTTCTATTGTCATTCATATTCCACAGTGGTGGAAAAAGTACCCAATTGTTGTACTTGAGTAAAAGTAAAGATACCCTTTAATAGAAAATGACTCAAGTAAAAGTGAAAAACACCCAGTAAAATACCACTTGAGTGAAAGTCTGAGTGTTTGGTTTTAAATATACTTATGTATCAAAAGTAAATGTAATTGCTAAAATATACTTATTTATCAAAGTATAAATAATTTTAAATTCCTTATGTTAAGTAAACCACACAGCACCATTTACTTGTTTTGTGTGTTTTTTTTTTTACATTTACACATAGCCAGGGACACACTCCGACATCATTACAAATGAAGCATTTGTGTTAAGTTAGTCTGCCAGATCAGAGGCAGTAGGGATGACCAGGGATGTTCTCTTGATAAGTGTGTGAATTTGACTTTTTTTTACCTGTCCTACTAAGCATTCAACATGTAACGAGTACTTTTGGGTGTCAGGGAAATGTATGGAGTAAAAAGTACATTTTCTTTAAGCATGTAGTGAAGTAAAAGTAAAAGTTACCAAAAATATAAATAGTAATGTACAGATACCCTGTAAGACGAATCTAGTACAATAAAGCATTTTTACTTAAGTACTTAACACCACTGATATTCCTTTCATCCAGTGACACATTCTATACCGCCTGCACACTCTTGGATGCATCTAGCTGATCTAGGTTGTAATAATTAGTCCAACAGTTGCTAACTAGAGTTTCTATAGGACTATTTTTTTTTTTATTTTTATTTTTTTCCTAAGCAAGATCAGTTAAGAACAAATTCTTATTTTCAATGACAGGCTACAAACAGTGGATTCACTGCCTGTTCAGGGGCAGAACGACAGATTTGTATCTTGTAAGCTCGGGGGTTTGAACTTGCAACCTTCCATTTACTACTCCAACGCTCTAACCACTAGGCTACACTGCCTAGTGGTTAGGTATGTTTATCCCTGTTTCCATCCGTTTGCTTCCTTTTAAGAAACGTTCAACAGATTCGGCAGAATTAATACACTCCTGATCACGCACAGACACAACTAGCAGCCACATACAGGGTGTGTATGTGTGACCTCTTGGCATTCAAAAATGAAGAGCATTGTCAGATTGTCTGTTTGTAAATTCAGAGAATTTGGCTCTTGGTGCATTTAGAGCACACACTGGACACTCTGGCTGAGGATTTGGGGTGATCCAGAGTTCTAACCTCACAACTGCAGTCATGCACCCAAGTTAATTGGCTAAAGTTGGCTAACTTGCTAGCTACTTCCAGACACAAATGAGATAATGAAATGAGATGCTGAAACATTGGTACATTGTGGGAGGCTGTTAATCTGCGCTCTGGCACACTCAGAGAGAATGCTCTGAAATCGTAGTAGATAGCCAGAGTGAATGTACAAATGCACCCATAAACTGCATGATCACTTTGCTTGATGTATGTATAATGCCTTGACACAATCCTGTCTCGACACTCTACAGACAATTCCTTCGACCTCATGGCTTGATTTTTGTTCTGACATACACTGTCAACTGTGAGACCTTATATAGACAGGTGTGTGCCTTTTAAAATTATGTAAAATGAATTGAACTTACCACAGGTGGACTCCAATCAAGTTGTTGAAACATCTCAAGGATGATCAATGGAAACAGGATGCACCTGAACTCAATTTGGAGTCTCATAGCAAAGGGTCTGAATACTTATGTAAATAAGGTATTTCTGTTTTATATTTTTTATAAATGTCCCATGATGTCTAAAAACCTGTTTTCGCTTTGTCGTTATATGGGGTACTGTGTGTAGATTGATGAAAACAATTAATTTAATCAATTTCAGAAAAAGGCTGTAAAGTAAGAAAAATGTGGAAATAGGGAATGGGTCTGAATACTTCCAGAATGCACTGTATATACTATGAAATATAGCTCTCTCTCTCTTTCACGCTTCTTCTTAATTTTGAAACAAATTAATTTGTCTATCACTAGCTAACAGGAGACTATTATCTATCAGGCGACTACTATCTATCATTAGCTAACAGGAGACTACTATCTATCAGGACACTACTATCCATCACTAGCTAACTGGAAACTATTGTCTTTCTCTTTGAGTCAACTACTCACCACATTTTATGCATTGCAGTGCTTACTGTAGCTTATGCTTTCACCACTAGATTCATTCTCTGATCCTTTGATTGGGTGGAGAACATGTCAGTTCATGATGCAAGAGCTCTGATACATTGTAGGATGTCCTCTGGAAGTTGTCACAATTACTTTGTAAGTCTATGGAAAGGGGTGAGAACCATGAGCCTCCTAGGTTTTGTGTTGAAAGCAATGTACCCAGAGGAGGACAGAAGCTGGCTGTCCTCCAGCTACACCATGGTGCTACCCTACAGAGTGCTGCTGAGGCTACTGTAGTCCTTCATTGCAAAACAGCGTGTTTTAATCAATTATTTGGTGACATGAATATATTTAGTACAGTTTTATTTAAAAAGGATAACTCCTCTGAGGAGCCTTCACTGCTTTCCATAGCCTGTAGGCAGACATCTCAGAACATTGCAATTTGAAACAAAAGTTTGCAGGGACACCTTTGCTGTGGTTTTAGTGAAGGTAGATGATGCAAACTAGCCACTTGCAATGTAATCATTAAAAATAATCTACACGTTCTCATTCTCGCTAGCTACGCTAGGGTAGTCTATGCGGGGTTGCCAGAAAACGCTAACATCCGGCTTTCAGGGATACAGTAATTTCAACCTAACTTCTGAAAAATGGAAGTAGGGACTCGGCTCAGGCATCTTTCTACGCCTGCTACATTAGGTTAATGCTAAGGCAACAAGGAAATAAGAAGGCGATGTCGCTGGATAAGGTAGTGATGGTCTTCCCTGTTCCAACTCCTCCTCTCTGTCCCAAGTGACGCAGGTACTTGTACAGATGTGAATGCTGAAACATTGGTACATTGTGGGAGGCAACCCATCAGTCTAAAGAGACTAGATAGTGATAGTGATGCACAAGCTAGGTCTGTTTGAAACATCGCCATCTCCTGGCAGCATTTACTGCCCCAATAGAAAAAAAGCTTGAAAACACCATACTCTTTTTATCTAAAGTGTAGAATACCTACCAGGTTTGGGATAGGCTTAAACCAAAAATAACTTTCTATCGCTGGATTTTAACTTGCAATTTTGAAATTAGAGGTAGATGCTTACGTGCATCCACCAACTATGCCCACAATGCCCTAATAAATCCAAAACTGAGTTGAAGGTAACAGTGCTCACTGTTGCCCCTAGTGGCTGGTGTACAAGTCATCTCTAGATGTCTTCAGATATGGGTGGACGTTGAATATGGATGTGTATCATGGGTGACCTGGCTGCATAATTTGTATGATGCTTTTATTTTATTTTAAATCGTTTTGGGGTCAAAGATAATAATTTCAGTATAGTTTTAGTTTTTCAAACAGGTTTTCTTTTCAATTTACTGAATTGTTTTCTTCGTGATTAGTTTTAGTTTACTATAATAAGCGTGGTGTGTGTGTATGAATACACGTAGTCTGTTTAATAGGGATAGGAGTCCCGCTAGTGGGACAACTTCCAGTGAAACTGGAGGGCGCGCAATTCAAATAAATAATCATAAATAGTATGGATTTCAAACGTCTATGTACATATAAGTGTCTTATATCGGCTTAAAGCTTAAATTCTTGTTAATTAATCTAACTACACTGTCCAATTTACAGTAGCTTTTGCAGCGAAAAAATGCCATGCGATTGTTTGAGGACGACGCCCCAAATCAAAATATTTTTCCACTGGCACAGGTTTCATACATTCACAAATAATGATGAAATATTCCCTTACATTTTGAAACTCTTCCTCTGATTTGTCAATCAAAGGGTCCCAGCTATAACCTGTAGTGTCGTTTTGTTAAATAAAATCCTTCTTCATAAAAAAAAAGCCTGTTTAGTATGGGCCATCGAATTGAGTAATCCTCTCGTTCAACATGCATAGACTGGAATCCGAAAATCAACAAGTCAAAATACATTTCTATTTACTCCTTAGATACCCTAAAATGTAATCAAACTCTAACATTTCTTACAGAAATAAGTGTGTTCCATAGGAATCCGATTTTAGCAGGTGCGTAATGTCTTCATGCATGCGCAAACATGAATTTCCAAGACTGTGTCCTTCTGTTAATACGTATATTTCTTATTCATTTTTGAAGTTACAAGCCTGAAACCTTGAACATAGAGGGCTGAAACCCTGTGGATACCATATGAATTGCATCCAGGGAGCTAATTTTCAATACTTTCCTTTGCCTTTCTAAGAGGATGGTCTCTCTCTCAAAAGAATTCCGGTTGGTTTGTCTTTGGATTTTCTCCTACCATATTTATTATGTTATATTCTCCTACATTGTTTTTTTAGATTTCTACAAACTTCAAAGTTTTCTTCCCAACGGTACCAATTATATGCATATCCTGGAATCAGGGCCTGAGCTACAGGCAGTTTACTTTGGGAATGTCATTCAGACAGGAAGTGGAAAAAAAGGGGCCTAGCCCTAAGAAGTGAATTCCCTCACAAGGCTTCACAACATGCTGTTTTGGAGGTATGCAAGGTCTAGTGATGATCTTCGCTCTGAATCATGTTTCTTTCAACTGCGGTTTCTTTTGACCAGCAGCGGTGCCCTTTATTAATCTTCCACAGAAACATCCACAGGGATTATGTGATTCCCGCAGAGCGTGGAGGACACAGAAGGACTATGGGAATCAATGGAGTGTCTCTGGCAGGGCAGGTGTGTGCGTTTGTGTTTGTGCGCAAATGCGTGCATCTGTGTGTGTGCCTGCCTGCCTGTCTTCCTAGCTGCCTACCTGTGTGTGTGTGTGTGTGTGTGTGTGTGTGTGTGTGTGTGTGTGTGTGTGTGTGTGTGTGTGTGTGTGTGTGTGTGTGTGTGTGTGTGTGTGTGTGTGTGTGTGTGTGTGTGTGTGTGTGTGTGTGTGTGTGTGTGTGTGTGTGTGTGTGTCTCTGCGTGTGTTGCTACGTGTGGCTTGTAGAAACTAGTGAGAGAGAGAGAACAGATTTAGGGTACTAATTCTAGAGACTTCAATATTCAGAGAGCAGAATCCCAGACTCCCATATCTCCATAGGACAGCAGATATCAACCTCTCTGCCTCGGCCCTACGGTGTTTATTGAAGGATGATGTTTGGGTCTCAGGGAGGTCAGCCAGATCAATGAGGGAGATAGAGACTTCTGCTCTGCAGTGGATTGAAAATGGTACCTGTGTTGTCATATGAGAAGAACTGAAAATGGCTAACCATTTTGAGAAGTAAGGATAGGAAGGACAGCTTTGTATTCATTTCATATAGAACAGTAAAATTCCAGAAAGAACACTGAGAAATGACTGGAAGGGTTAATTAATGGCTGAATAATGTTGCATGTGATATATGGTATGTTCTGATGTTCTGTAATGATCTTCATTTGGTGCACTCCATTACTAATTCAGAATCAGCTCTTTAACGCTCTTTAAAACAAACTTAAGGAGGAGGCTTCTAACGTTAACATGCATGAAACCAAGGCTTTTACATTTACAGAAGTCAACAAATGAGAGCGCCTGGGAAATGGGAGTGGTGCTGTGGGCTGCAGGGCCTGTGTTAAGAGCCAGAGGAACAGAGGAGGAGTCAGATAAGGATACAGCAAAAAGCTCTAAGAACTGATCGTCTAGTGGGTTCGGAACAGAGAGTAAAAGGAGCAGATTTCTGGGCGTGGAAGAATAGATTCGAGGGGCCTCCCGGGTGGCGCAGTGGTTAAGTGTGGCTATGCCACCAGAGACTCTGGGTTCGCGCCCAGGCTCTGTCGCAACCGGACAGTGTTTCGGAGGACACATGACTTTCAACCTTCGTCTCTCCTGAGCCCGTATGGGAGTTGTAGCGATGAGACAAGATAGTAACCACTAACAATTGGATATCATGAAAAAGGGGGTTAAAAATAATAATAATAATAATAATAAAGAAGAAAAGATTCAAGGCATAATGTACAGACAAGGGTATGGTAGGATGTGGGTACAGTGGAGAAACCTAGGCATTGAGTGACGATGAGAGAGCTTTTGTCTCTAGAGGCACCAGTTATCCAATGTGAGGTCCCCGCATGTGTGTGGGGTGGAACAAAGGGCTATCTAAGGCATAATGGGCAGGGCTGGGAGCTCAACAGTGAAATAAAAAAATATTCACTAACCAAAACAGCAATAGACAAGGCATATTGACATTAGGGAGAGGCAGGTGTAGCCGAGTGATCATAGGGTCCAGTGTGGGCTATACTCGGCCTTTTCTCAGGATGGTAAGTTGGTGGTTGAAGATATCCCTCTAGTGGTGTGGGGGCTGAGCTTTGGCAAAGTGGGTGGGGTTATATCCTTCCTGTTTGGCCCTGTCCGGGGGTATCATCGGATGGGGCCACAGTGTCTCCTGACCCCTCCTGTCTCAGCCTCCAGTATTTATGCTGCAGTAGTTTATGTGTCGGGGGGCTAGGGTCAGTTTGTTATATCTGGAGTACTTCTCCTGTCCTATCCGGTGTCCTGTGTGAATTTAAGTATGCTCTCTCTAATTCTCTCTTTCTCTCTTTCTTTCTCTCTCTCAGAGGACCTGAGCCCTAGGACCATGACTACCTGACATGATGACTCCTTGCTGTCCCCAGTCCACCTGGCTGTGCTGCTGCTCCAGTTTCAACTGTTCTGCCTGTGATTATTATTATTTGACCATGCTGGTCACTTATGAACATTTGAACATCTTGGCAATATTCTGTTATAATCTCCACCCGGTACAGCCAGAAGAGGACTGGACACCCAACATAGCCTGGTTCCTCTCTAGGTTTCTTCCTAGGTTTTGGCCTTTCTAGGGAGTTTTTCCCAGCCACTGTGTTTCTACACCTGCATTGCTTGCTGTTTGGGGTTTTAGGCTGGGTTTCTGTACAGCACTTTGAGACATCAGCTGATGTAAGAAGGGCTATATAAATACATTTGATTTGATTTTGATTCCAGTGAGTAGATAGGCGAGCTGGAGACATGGCGATTCAGACAGCTAGCTCTGTTCTACTCTCAGATGGTCCTCCCATGACGTCACAATGGAAGAGCCTGTTGAAACCCCCTCGGACGATTACATTGGCAGACCAGTCATGATGGATAGGAAGGGCTCCGTTTCGGCAGTAAAGGGTCCAAACCAGTTGGCAAAAGAGGTATTGTAGCCCAGGAATTGGCTGGTGGACTCTTCGGCTAGCCGGGAGATGGGCCTAGCTCAAGGCCAGCTCAAGGCTAACTGGTGCTTGCTTCGGGACAGAGACGTTAGCCAGGAGTAGCCACTCGGATTGCAGCTAGCTGAGATGATCCGGTGTAGTGGTCCAGAGTTTGCGGTAGGAATCCGGAGATGTGGTAGAGTAAAAGCAGTCCAATATGCTCTGGGTTGATATCGCGCTGTGCAGACTGGCAGGTATTGACGGAGCTGGGGCTTGCTGGTGTCCGAGTTAACGGTGAAGACCGCTAGCAGTGGTTAACTGACTACTAGCTAGTAGCTAGTTAGCTGGCTAGCATCTGATTGGGGTTCCGGTTCTAAAGTATAAAAATAGCAGATCCGTACCACAATGGGTGACGCGGATTGCAAGAGAGTATAATCAGTCCGTAGATGAAAAGTGAGATATACGAAATATATACGAACAAAACAAGGAAGAAAACGGTATTATATATACATGGGACAGGACAAAACGTCCGACTGCTACTCCATCTTGGAACAATCATGCCACTGGTGTGGCACCATAGTGCATAAATAACAACAAAAAATGATTGCTTTATATTAACACATGGTACTGTGATAACTAATCCATTGAATGAATCCATTCCACATTTTTTCAATAATTTTTCATTGGGTAACATAAACAAATTCCACTGCCAGAGAAACATATATCATTTCAATTTGTCCGCTCGCTCGCCCACTACAAAAACATAATTGTGTTTTTCTCCCATTGGAAATATCGCCAATATTCTAAATAATAATATCTCCATATTAATTTCTTTGCTTTCATTCATTCTATCCAAATGAAAGGAAGAAAAAAGCAATTAACGGGCCAATAACAAATATGCAACAGCTTGCCATAAATGACCCTTGCTATGCATTGGAGGCATTACTCCCCCGTATAGAACACACAGTCCATTCAGACGACTCACGGGCCATAGATATTGTTGTTTTGTTTTAAACTGTGGACACACACACACACACACACACACACACACACACACACACACACACACACACACACACACACACACACACACACACACACACACACACACACACACACACACACACACACACACACACACACACATACACAAACACAAACACATTTTGTAGTTGTTACTGTTAATCTAATGTGCCACTGTGGAGTTTGGCTCTCGGATCTTGACTCTACCCTGAGATCTGCCAGCCGGCCAGGCGGGCATGGAAGACGGGCTGCGTTAGCCAGATCTGCCCTTTCTGGAATACCAAGTAGGTGTTAGGACACTCTGGGGAGTGGGGACACAGAGGCATCTGTGTTGTGCAGCGTGTCATTTCGAGGATGGGTCCCTCATCCTCAGACAGACCAGGAGCATAAGAAACATCACAGTGAAACATGTCCTCTGTTCTCCTGCTCTGCAGAGACGGAGACTGTTCCTAGAACAATGTGTAGGCTAATATTGCCACACACACACAGACACACTCACATGAGCAATCTCACACACACGAGTGATCTCACACACACACTCACATGAGCAATCTCACACACACACACACACACACACACACACACACACACACACACACACACACACACACACACACACACACACACACACACACACACACACACACACACACACACACACACACACACACACACACACACACACACACACACAACTAATGACATGCTGTACAAACAGCAGCCATTATCGTCCTCCCCTGGCCAATAGAGAGCTGACAGTGTGCTGGATGTGTTGTACACCATTATCGTCCTCCCCTGGGCAATAGAGAGCTGACAGTGTGCTGGATGTGTTGTACACCATTATCGTCCTCCCCTGGGCAATAGAGAGCTGACAGTGTGCTGGATGTGTTGTACACCATTATCGTCCTCCCCTGGGCAATAGAGAGCTGACAGTGTGCTGGATGTGTTGTACACCATTATCGTCCTCCCCTGGGCAATAGAGAGCTGACAGTGTGCTGGATGTGTTGTACACCATTATCGTCCTCCCCTGGGCAATAGAGAGCTGACAGTGTGCTGGATGTGTTGTACACCATTATCGTCCTCCCCTGGGCAATAGAGAGCTGACAGTGTGCTGGATGTGTTGTACACCATTATCGTCCTCCCCTGGGCAATAGAGAGCTGACAGTGTGCTGGATGTGTTGTACACCATTATCGTCCTCCCCTGGGCAATAGAGAGCTGACAGTGTGCTGGATGTGTTGTACACCATTATCGTCCTCCCCTGGGCAATAGAGAGCTGACAGTGTGCTGGATGTGTTGTACACCATTATCGTCCTCCCCTGGGCAATAGAGAGCTGACAGTGTGCTGGATGTGTTGTACACCATTATCGTCCTCCCCTGGGCAATAGAGAGCTGACAGTGTGCTGGATGTGTTGTACACCACGTGAAGATATGAGGGATTTAGCTGCACGCCTGCTCTGTCACTTTCCTAAATTGGTCTCGTTCGCTCTGCAGGTCTGACCCCAGGTTGAGTGACCTTTGACATTTCCCCTCTACCTCAATGAAAAGTAGCCCATGGCTCACAACCTATTTTATGACCAAGCGGTGCTTATGGCGAGGGAGGAGGGTTAGATAGCTAGCACCTCCATCCACACTGACACACAAACACATGCCAAATGCATCAGTACTTTTAGAATCTGTTCTATTGAAAATAACCGTTATTGAATCTGTCCTCCTTGTTTTTTTAATGTTATTGATTCCACAAAGTCTGGAAAGTCCACATACTATTCTAACAAGGTCTTGATTTGTTTCTCAACAAATCAACGACAAAAGCCAATAGATACTGTGGCCTTGGCAGACCATAGTTGTGTATCTCTGTTATTACCTATGTCTATAGCTATGTCTCAAATGGCACTCTATTCCCTATGTAAAAATACATAAAAATAAACATTTAATTCATCCTTTATTTAACTAGGCAAGTCAGATAAGAACAAATTCGTATTTACAATGATGGCCTACACCGGCCAAACCCAGACGACAATGAACCATTGTGCGCCGCCCTATGGGACTCGCAATCACGGCCAGTTGTGATACAGCCTGGATTCGAAGCAGGGTGTCTGTAGTGAAGCCTCTAGCACAGGTGCAGTGCCTTAGGCCGCTGTGCCACTCAGGACACTGGGTAGGTTGGGTAGGTTATTTTGTAAATGTAATCCATTACAGTTACTAGTTACCTGTCCAAAGTTGTAATCAGTAACATAACTTTTGAATTACCCAAACTCTGTAACGTAATCAGATGAGTTACCTTTGGATTACTTTTCCCCAGAAGAGGCATTAGTGGAAGACATAGTGGTCTCTGACTTGTGGTCAGATTTGCCTTTTTTCCATGCTGTACAGAATGTCATGGAGAAAATAGAAAGGTTTCATAATGTATTTTTTCACAAACACAACTTTTCTGAATGTATAAGTAATCCAAGAAGTAATCATCTAGTTTTTCAAAAGTATCTGAAATCTGATTACAATATTTTTGCTAACGTAACTGATTACTCCCCAACACTGTTCCCTATATAGTGCTCTACTACTGACTGGGGCCCATAGGGCTCTGGTCAAAAGAAGTGCACTATAAAGGGGATAGAGTGCAATTTGGTAGGCAGCCTGTCACTCCCCATGCATTCCTACTCTGTCAGTGACAGGAGGTGAGCTGATAGAGTTGTCAGTAGTTCCTTTGCCCAGTAGTCTGATAGCATCACTTCCAGCTTTGCTTATCTATCCTGGTCAGGAAGAGACGAGAGACACCACCATGGCATCACCACAATTCAGCACGACGTGATGTAGCTATCTGATCTGGTGCTGTGTACTGTACTGTTGGGTTGCACAATCAATTCTGGTAACTTTCCCAAAAAGCTTTTCCCCCCGAAAAAATATGTTTTCCAGAAATCCTGGTTTGAGGAATCTTCCAACTGGGATTTGTGGAATTGCAGGGAATTTGGGGAAAGTTGCCAGAAATGTTCCACCCCGACTGTGTTTCAAGTCTGGATAGAGAGGGATTCCTCCTGTGTGAGTACTAGGTAGAACAGTAACTGAGCTGTGAAAATACTTTTCAGTGGAATGACAATGAAAATGAACATGCTTTGGTTCTTTCACTTCTTTCGTTCATTTGTTCATTTGGTCAATAATTTGTTTGTTCATTCATTCATTAATCAATCTATTAATTCAGGTCCATGCACGTGCTGCCAACACTCAAGCTTTTCCAGGATTTATTTGACCACTCTGTATGGTGATTATGTACACACCCATGTTGCTGAATGTGTAGCTACTGTAGCTCTGGAGAGAGAGGTTTGTGGTGAAATGGTCCCCCTCATTGGTGGATAAATGTACCTTATGCATCGTATATTTAATATTTTTGACTGGGTATTCAGAGCTGAACAGGAGATGGAAACTTTATTTTGATAAATTACCTCATTATGAAGGTCATAGAGTTGTTTGCACGTGTGTGTGTGTGTGTGTGTGTGTGTGTGTGTGTGTGTGTGTGTGTGTGTGTGTGTGTGTGTGTGTGTGTGTGTGTGTGTGTGTGTGTGTGTGTGTGTGTGTGTGTGTGTGTGTGTGTGTGTGTGTGTGTGTGCGTGTGCGTGCATGCATGTGTGCATGCGTGCTCAGTTTAAGTAAAAAGCATATCTGTCTCATTGAGCATTGTAAAAAAAAAGAAGGAAAAAACTGTTTGTGACCTTATTCTGTCTGTCTGTGTGTATGTGTTTGTGTCTGCTGCCCAGGAGGTTAGTGACACCTTAATTGGGGAGGACATGCTCATGGTAATGGATGGAGTGGAATGGTATCAAACACATGGTGTCTCATATCAAACACAAGGTTTCACTGTGTTTGATTTCATTCTATTTGCTCCACTCCAGCCATTATTATGAGCCGTCCTCCCCTCAACAGCCTCCACTAGTCTACTGTGTGTATAGTTTTGTACTCAGCTGTTCAGCGTAGCACTCAGGTTTTTCCATTTGCCCACTAGTGAGACGGCTAGAGCTGCTCCCTGCAGCAGATGGCAGAGTTATGCTCGGCAGAGGTGAAAAATAGCCCATTAGCCTCAAAGAAATTAATATATTTTTCTCTTTAGCAGGCAGCCTTGAATAAACCTGCCCAGACTGGGGCTTCTCTCTCACCCTGGTCTCTATAATCAGCCTGTCTGTGTCATATTCCTCAACTCTGTCATGGTTCAATAGTCAGTCTATCTCAACTCTGTAACCAATGTATAATCTACTCTGTGTCAACTCTGTAACCAATGTGAAATCTACTCAATTTTAACTCTGTAACCACTCTATAATTCCCTATGTCCAATCCATAAGCACTAGGTATTAACTCCCTATTTCCACTGCGCAACCACTATGTTATAACTCCCTATGTCCATTCCATAACCACTATGTTATAACTCCCTATGTCCATTCCATAACCACTATGTTATAACTCCCTATGTCCACTGCGCAACCACTATGTTATAACTCCCTATGTCCATTCCATAATCACTATGTTATAACTCCCTATGTCCATTCCATAACCACTATGTTATAACTCCCTATGTCCATTCCATAACCACTATGTTATAACTCCCTATGTCCACTGCGCAACCACTATGTTATAACTCCCTAAGTCCACTGCGCAACCACTATGTTATAACTCCCTATGTCCATTCCGTAACCACTATGTTATAACTCCCTATGTCCATTCCATAACCACTATGTTATACCTCCCTATGTCCATTCCATAACCACTATGTTATAACTCCCTATGTCCATTCCATAACCACTATGTTATAACTCCCTATGTCCATTCCATAACCACTATGTTATAACTCCCTATGTCCACTCCGTAACCACTATGTTATAACTCCCTATGTCCACTCCGTAACCACTGCATTACACAGTCATGCCATATAATTACCCATGCAGTCCATGACACTCAATATAAAAATTCGATATCCATTCGGTACTCTTCATATTTTAATTTATTGATATGACTTTCCACACAGACACATGTCACATAGCCTAGTCCTATAGCTTACTGTAACTGCACTCTTAGGTCTGAGCCCCCTCAGAGAACAAGGGAAATTATATTATTTGTACTCGACAACCCTCAATGATACTCAATAAGTCCTTCATCACAATCCAATAAACACTTATTTATGTTCTGGGGCCCTTTCTGACTCTTGGCTGTAATAACAGCATTTAAAGGTTTTCTTTGTACTGTCACTCCCTTTCTTAAACATACTCACTGTTATCCTAAAACATCTAATCAGTTATGTGGAGACAGTTGTGTGTACGCAAATTAATATGCAATCACGATTCGCAGTTTGCTCCAAAGGTCCACTTGTATGGAGCTCTCCATTTTCACTGAGATTCTATGCGACAAACTTTTAAATACCATTTCTATTTGTGGGTTTTTCCATTAGAGAGGAGTACAAAGGGGGATAGAGGGACTTGGTGAATTGTAATACCTTTCCTATTCAATGGGTAAATTGAGAGTGAATTAATGTGGCTGCTATCCAAGAGACTTGACAAGCGTGTCGGGATTAGCCAGAGTTACACTAAGAGCAGACAGCAAGAGGCTGGTTCAGATGGAATTAAACCCCCACAAATACAGTACAGATGTACTATCTTAATTTGACCAGTTTCTCATAGCAGGAAAATAATCCTGCAGCATGAATTATTTTGTGAATTATTAAGTCGATTACAATTAATGGAATTTTCAAAGCCTTTTTAAACCTTGAATACACTACAATTTTGCATTTCCTGCTGGGCAGGAAAATTATCTGTGACGACAGAGTGATCAACTTAACATATTATCTGTATGTGGCCCTTGGCAATGTCTGTATGTGGCCCTTACAAATACAGTATGTGGCCCTTACAAATACAGTAAGTGGCCCTTACAAATACAGTAAGTGGCCCTTACAAATACAGTATGTGGCCTTGTAGTGCCTTGGGTCATATTGGGCAGCAGCTTTGACCATGTCAAAGTTGCATCGCCAACTTTACCATGCTGCCATAATCATGGCAGGACATTCACCATTACAGTTTATACTGGTCATTAAAATACACAACACAGGCAGCAGATGAGACAAACTCTCTTGCGGAAAGGAACCAAGACATTGCAATACTTTTTAGTAAGGCCAGGTGCACTTGACATTTAAAGCTAATTTCCGATTGAGCTGACATTTTCAGCTTTTACTGTTGATGCAATCTTTGGAAACGCAAAAAACCTTGTCTTTAAAAGTGGCATTATCGACAGAGCTCTAAGGATTGAATCGCTGCTTAAGTTTGACTTTGCATTTGGGTGTGGTATGAAACTAAAGTAAACATTGTCGCCTGCAAAGCAATGGGAGTGGTCAGACCTCTTTAAGCACGCTCCAAAAGGCATATAGTAACTATAGTAAATAATGCTATTTAGAGCAAGACAACTTTCTCGGTATGCATAAAGCATATTGCGGTAAATTTGTCCTTTGGGTGAACTACCCATTAAGGGACATTTTCTCTGATCTAGATAGACTATTCTCTGATTGAAAATTATTTCGAAATAGAACCTGCTTTAAAGAACCTGCTTTATTGGAGCAATGCATTTTGACATGGTGCCTTTTTTTGTGGCCCACATTCATTTATATCACAAAATGTGTGAACAAGCCAATATTGTTAATCAACCAGGTTGTCACCAAAATACTTAGAATATAACAGTAGTACTTTAAAAACATTTGTTTTTTATTAATGCCCGTGTTTTTCATATGCTTGTTTACGTTTAATACTTTGGGATACTGGTGCTATGTCAGATTATATGAGGGTTTCCAGATTGGACTATTTGTCCGTTTTTTGTGTATGGTATTGATGAAGGTATTTGATTGGGGAATGGGGAGACTTTTTCATGATGGGAAATTAATTCAACATTAAATGTGGGGAAACAGAAGACCTGCAAAAATAAATATTTGATTTAAATTCCCCTGGTGAAACTGGTATTTGCAACCAGAAGAGTCTGAACTATGATCAATTAAGCAATATCAATGCAGTTAAACAGGTTCATGTAAAATAATGAATTACGTATGTTTTACATAATAATGATTACGTAAGCTTACACTTGTGGCTCTTCCAAGTCCATTTCATGATGATTATTGCAGGCCTGTCAATCAAGTTATATATATATAGTGGGGCAAAAAAGTATTTAGTCAGCAACCAATTGTGCAAGTTCTCCCACTTAAAAGGATGAGAGAGGCCTGTCATTTTCATCATAGGTACACTTCAACTCTGACAGACAAAATTCATTTTTTTTTCTCCAGAAAATTACATTGTAGGATTATTAATGAATTTATTTGCAAATTATGGTGGAAAATAAGTATTTGGTCACCTACAAACGAGCAAGATGTCTGGCTCTCACAGACCTGTAACTTCTTATTTAAGAGGCTCCTCTGTCCTCCACTCGTTACCTGTATTAATGGCACCTGTTTGAACTTGTTATCAGTATAAAAGACACCTGTCCACAACCTCAAACAATCACACTCCAAACTCCACTATGGCCAAGACCAAAGAGATGTCAAAGGACACCAGAAACAAAATTGTAGACCTGCACCAGGCTTGGAAGGCTGAATCTGCAATAGGTAAGCAGCTTGGTATGAATAAATCAACTGTGGGAGCAAATATTAGGAAATGGAAGACAGACAAGACCACTGATAATCTCCCTCGATCTGGGGCTCCACGCAAGATCTCACCCCGTGGGGTCAAAATGATCACAAGAACGGTGAGCAAAAATCCCAGAACCACACGGGGGGACCTAGTGAATGACCCGCAGAGAGCTGGGACCAAAGTAACAAAGCCTACCATCAGTAACACACTACGCCGCCAGGGACTCAAATCCTGCAGTGCCAGACGTGTCCCCCTGCTTAAGCCAGTACATGTCCAGGCCCGTCTGAAGTTTGCTAGAGAGCATTTGGATGATCCAGAAGAAGATTGGGAGACTGTCATATGGTCAGATGAAGCCAAAATATAACTTTTTGGTAAAAACTCAAAAAAAGAAAGACCCGTTTGCGACCAAACTTTTACCTCCTGACTGATGTATTAAGATGTTGCTTCAATATATCCACATCATGATGCCATCTATTTTGTGAAGTGCACCAGTCCCTCCTACAGCAAAACACCCATACAACATGACGCTGCAACCCCCGTGCGTCACTGTTGGGATGGTGTTCTTCGGCTTGCAAGCCTCCCCCTTTTTTCTCCAAACATAATGATGGTCAATATGGCCAAACAGTTCTTTGTTTCATCGGACAAGAGGACATGTCTCCAAAAAGTACAATCTTTGTCCCCATGTGCAGTTGCAAACCGTAGTCTGGCTTTTTGACGGCAGTTTTGGAGTAGTGGCATCTTCCTTGCGGAGCGGCCATTCAGGTTATGTCGATATAGGACTCGTTTTACAGTGGATATAGATGGTTTTGTACCTCTTTACAAGGTCTTTTGCTGTTGTTCTGGGATTGATTGTCACTTTTCACATCAAAGTACATTCATCTCTGGGAGATGGACCGCATCTCCTTCCTGAGCGGTATGACGGCTGCGTGGTCCTATGGTGTTTATACTTGCATACTATTATTTGTACAGATGAACGTGGTGCTTTCAGGTGTTTGGAAATTGCTCCCAAGAATGAACCAGACTTGTGGAGGTCTACAAAAAATGTTTTACGAGGTCTTGGCTGATTTCTTTCGATTTTCCCATGATGTCAAGCAAAGAGGCACTGAGTTTGAAGGTAGGTCTTGAAATACAGCTACATCTCCAATTGACTCAAATTATGTCATTTAGCCTATCAGAAGCTTCTAAAGCCATGACATTATTTTCTGGAATTTTCCAAGCTGTTTAAAGGCACAGTCAACTTAGTGTATGTAAACTTCTGACCCACTGGAATTATGATACATGGAAATATAAGTGAAATAATCTGTCTGTAAACAATTGTTGGAAAGATGACTTGCCATTGTAACTGCTGTTGGTGGAAGGTGGTGAGGACCAAAACGCAGCGTGGTACGTGTTCATGTTAATTTATTGACACTGAACACTAAATACAAAAATAACAAAGGGAATAACCAAAACAGTTATGTCTGGTGCAGACACAAAAACAGAAAACAACTACCCACAAAACCCAGGTGGGAAAAAGCTACGGTTCTCAATCAGAGACAACGATAGACAGCTGCCTCTGATTGAGAACCACACCCGGCTAAACAACAAAGAAATACAAAACATAGAACATGAACATAGAATGCCCACCCTAGTCACACCCTGGCCTAACCAAAATAGAGAATAAAAGCCTCTCGATGGCCAGGGCGTGACAGTCATGCACAAAAAATAAGATGTTCTAAACGACTTGACAAAACTATAGCTTGTTAACAAGAAATTTGTGGAGTGGTTGAAAAACAAGTTTTAATGACTCCAACCTAAGTGTATGTAAACTTCCGTCTTCAACTGTATATATAGATATATAAAGCATTGTAGACCTACTGCCCCTGCCCAGAGGCCAACTAGGCTGTCATGGCAGCATTAGAGCTCACTTTGCAACGTCTGAGTCCTGGTTAGGATCCCTTTTGCAGCCTTCACTTCTTCCACTACATGTGATGTGATCTAGTGGTGGGAATAGGGCTGTTACAGTGACTGAATTACTGCCACACCGGCGGTCACCAGTCATGAAGGCAGTCAAATTCCACGTGACCATTTAGTCACGGTAATTAGGCTTCTCCAAGCTCTGATAATCATAGCTTGCCAAACTTGCTAACTTCCTGGTACTCAGCACTCTATTGTCCCGCTAATCACTCTGATATCAATGCAAATGTATTCGCAAATCTAATCAAACACTTCATGAGAGCCTATGAGCTCATGTTGCTCAACATTTCTATAGGCTATGCAATAGTGGGAAAATCATACTCCATTCGCTATTTAAGTGCATAGATGACATGTCTTTTTTCCCCTGCCCCTGTTTTGATACAGGTGCGTGATAATGGACCATTTTAAATCAAAACAAAGTTCACACATATATTATTTAGTGTATGTAAAGACAAGATTAAATCAAGAATAGTCTGATAGTTGACAATATTAACCTATCACTTGTGAATGATATATTACCACTTGTGAATGATGCCTAGCATGAGGCAAGAAACAATGTATTTTTTGTTGTTGACTTTTTCTAATCATAGCCTAGCCCATAGGCCTATATGTTTTGATAAGGTTTGTATTGGGTTAACTGCCTGTTCAGGGGCAGAACGACAGATTTGTACTTTGTCAGCTCGCTACCCTGCCGCCCAGAATGAACTGAACTAAATAAGGAGCTGATGAGACTAGGTGAGTGTACCTAACACAGGTGAAATCAATGAACAAAAATGAAAGACAGGGCTATGTTCAAGAACACAAAGAAACAGAACACAAGGTTGACTAAGAAAATAAATACAGAACATTAGCCTGTGAGAAAGACCCGATCACGTGATGGAGAGCCATGTGAGTGAGAGGCACTTCGGAGCATGCAGCTCTCAGGGAGAAGGGAATTATCATTATATTCAGCCCAAGGGCACAATGGCCACTAGCCGCAAAAAACATGGATTATTTAGGGGGCATTACGACCACACAAAGTGGATCCCGCTGGGAAATTAGAGGCATTATCAAGTGCTTGTGAAATTGTAAATGAGAGACTGATGAAGTGTGTACAGCCTGAACAAAAAAACAAAGCAAAGCTCATGTCTTTCATGCTGATGACAATAAAAATGCATTATGTTGTTATCTAACCTTTATTTAACTAGGCAAGTCAGTTAAGAACAAATTCTTATTTACAATGACGGCCTCGGAACAGTGGGTTAACTACCTTGTTCAGGGGCAGAACAACAGATGTTTACCATGTCAACCCGGGGATTTAATCTCGCAACCTTCCGCTTACTGGCCCAACACTCTAACCACTAGGCTACCTGCCGCTTTAAATAATTTTGTTTAACTCAACAGTGCTCTTTTATTTCCATGACCTCTTTACCTTGTATGAAAACAGAAACTAAAGTTCTTCTCACATATGTAGTTGTCCTAGTCACAACGCCTCACCTCTATTTGACCTAGATAGTTTGTATGTTTTGGTATTGATATTTATTCTACATGTGCCTTTTTTTAAATCCATGTTTTAATTGATGTAGTTCTGTCCTTGAGCTGTTCTTGTCTAATAATGTTCTGCATTGTCATGTTTCATGTTTAATGTGTGGACCCCAGGAAGTGTAGCTGCTGCTTTTGCAACAGATAATGGGGACCCTAATAAAAATGCTACTTTTATCAATTCATCATTAGAGTCGCATCAATCAACTTTACAATGTATTAAAAATCCAAACATATAGCCCAATGTTTGTAGACAAACAAAAGTTATATTAATAACTCTAAATTAAGCAAATAGGAGGACCTATTTCTTTGTTAACTGCTCAACACAGAATAGCCACATGTGCGCACTCCCTCATATAATTTGGAGAAAATATCCTTTCTATTTTATTCAGCTTTGTTCAATTGTATTTTTCATACTATAATAACAAAATAATATAAAACAATGCCACGGAATTCTAAGCAAATCTTGTCTGCTAAATGAACTAGCATAGTCCACAGCCATATAGGATATCCAGATAAGGGCCTAACATAAGGACAACTCAGAGTATGCTATTCTGTTCTTCTGAAATAGACTACATTTACTTCATGTCATGTTTCTTTAGACCAGTCTAAAATAAATAATGTACTTATTGTGAAGGTGTGTTGGGTGTAATTACATTGATATATCTAGTGAACAATGGATAAGCAAAAATGAGTGTGACAGAGAGAAGTGATCACTACAGGTGTGATCAAGCCTTACATCAAAGTTGCCTGAAGCTGAATGGAAAGTGCTATTCTCTGACCAGTTATTCAGTACAAAAATCCTCTGTGACTGTCCAATTTACATAAGTTAACTTACCAGTGTGGACCCAAAACAAACACATTCTACACATTTACAAACTACCGGTACCTGTTTAAAGTGTTATTACAACCATGGTGCTCTTTTGTTACTGAAGTGATATATATTAAATAACCTGACAACGATCCACATCATATGCGTAGACAAATCATTTAAATATGTTATACAGCAAAACACATCTAGCCTTTTTTTAGGATGCAAACCAGTAATATGAATCACTGTTGCACCATCCTGTTATGATCTAATGAAATGGATGTAGGATTTTCTACGGCCTAGAATCAAAGCCTTTCCCAGTCATGAAGGATGAAGCTAGTCCCCATCTTGTTTCTTATTGGTGAAGACTGAACTCAAGTTAGAGGTTATATGTCAGACTCTCCTATACCACTTTGCTCAACATGTTATACCGCATGCTTTACCATGTTAATCATTACTTAAACATGTAAACTACAAACATTTAAAGATAATGAATACATGACTACTAGATACAAATATTTAAAATAATTCATACAAAAGTCAAGATTTGGCTATAACATGAGTACAAACCAAGTGAGTGTGTGTATATGTGTGTGCTTGTGTGCGTGTGTGTGTATTATGGTGTTTATTATCATTTCCCATCATATTAAATGTATCCCCATTCCCCAATGAAATGACCTTCAACGATACCAAAAAACAATCCGTATTATTTTCTCCAATCTGGCAACCCTCATGAAATTCGACATAGCCTTGCATGAAATGCATTATGAAAGAAATGGTGTAATGTAGGCTCCACAAAATATGAAATGTGTTATGAAGAAAATCATGTAGGCCTACTGTTGCCTACAGGATAAAACAGCCAATCTGATTTTAAGAGCTCCCGTATCCCAAAGTATTAAGCAAAAACAAGCACAGAAAACAGTATTGGAATTGATAATTTACAAAACTACGTAGGGCTACTATTATAATTATTTTGGTGACAACCTGGTTGATTAACAATATTTGGTTGTTACCATGTTTATTTTTTTAATAGAAATAAATGTTGGACACAAAAAGGCAGTGTAGAACATAATTTCCCATCCTACATTTCTCTAACAACTTTCAAAAGATTGTTAAGAAGTTTGCCCCCCAAAAATGTATTTTCCTGTGAATGAAGTTGTGCTATTTTTTTTGTTGTCTTTTCCTACGAATTACGTCACACATATGTGTGTCTTTTCACACAAATTAAGTCACACAAAAATGCACAGACACATAAAATCTGCTGAAATACTTTTTGTACATTTTTGCACAAGTTGAGTGAGATATTGTGTTGCCACAGAGCATTCTCTTTAGCCCAGAAGTAGACTTTCTCTGGTTTCCCAAAAACCGACCCTATACATGAATTGAATTGATATGTTACGATGCCTCCCGGACTAGACTATGTGACTGCATGGCCTTTCTTTTAAATGTGCAGACAAGGCCTAAGTACTGGAGGAGATTGGAGAGGACTGGTGATTAAGAGAGGCACAAAGCTAGCCTGGCAGAAGCAGCTGTACAGGATAACCCCAATCATGTCACTGGGACTGAACCATGGTCTGGCCTCACTGATGTTTAAGTCACAGACATATGAACACACACTTAAACACACAGGCTGGCTAAGTCATGCACACACACAGGCACAAACGAACAAGCAAAGAAACCCTCTATCACACTTATACATTTTTGCATGACACATTAATGAATTCAGGATGAGTGGTTTGTATGACCTGTACTAACATTACCAGTATTTATATGTTTCCTGCTCTCATTTCGCTAGAGAGTGGGTGAGCAGACATCACTATCTATTGTGAGGAACACACTGATTCAAAGGTGCTTCCTCCAAGTTACATAGCTACAGACCATAGAAACCTCTGGCAAGAAGGTGTGGTGTGGTGTGGTGTGGTGTGGTGTGGTGTGTGTGTGGTGTGGTGTGTGTGTGGTGTGTGTGTGTGTGTGTGTGTGTGTGTGTGTGTGTGTGTGTGTGTGTGTGTGTGTGTGTGTGTGTGTGTGTGTGTGTGTGTGTGTGCACTCTTGTTTGTGATTTAGTGCTGAAAGCATAATACAGTTATCATACAGTATTCATATCTGAACCAGATATGTTGTCTGGTTTCATCTTAGGCTTTTCTATATTGAAATGTTCTGAATAAATCACATTACATTTCAGTCGCTTTGTGTCTAAATGTTCCCAAATCCACAAACAATTTCCATGCCAGGCTCAAAGCTATACAGTACAACAGACAGCAAGGACAACATTAATAAGATTCTGAAATGAATTCATGTATTTTGCAAGTAAAACAATAAACTGCAAACAGTGACAGATGGGATGTGTATGTTTCTGAGTCTACATTTCCAGCTTCCTCCTGATCTTATTTAAATATTGTGAATATAAGCTGCTATCCAGCTGCCTTTCCATAGCACTTTGTTGATTGCAGCGATTCTTGGGAAACAGCTAGGGTCAACTAATCAATAACACTCTAGGTGTAAATGCTTGTGATGGGGAAAAATTGAAACATTTACATATCAGTATATTCTTTTTAAAGATATATTATTTTGACAATGCCACTATATTATATTGCGCTAGTCGGCTGTACCTGCACCAAAACTCCAGTATTTCTCATTAATAGCTTGTTCTCTATCTTCTTATTAAATAGGGAGCCAATATGGTTTCAGCACTTATATTTCCATGACTGATCAACAGTATCAAATCAGATCAAATCAAATGTATTCATATAGCCCTTCTTACATCAGCTGATATCTCAAAGTGCTGTACAGAAACCCAGCCTAAAACCCCAAATAGCAAGCAATGCAGGTGTAGAAGCACGGTGGCTGGGAAAATCTCCCTAGAAAGGCCAAAACCTAGGAAGAAACCTAGAGAGGAACCAGGCTATGTTGGGTGTCCAGTCCTCTTCTGGCTGTGCCGGGTGGAGATTATAACAGAACATGGCCAAGATGTTCAAATGACCGCATGGTCAAATAATAATAATCACAGTAGTTGTTGAGGGTGCAGCAAGTCAGCACCTCAGAAGTAAATGTCAGTTGGCTTTTCATAGCCGATCATTAGGAGTATCTCTACCGCTCCTGCTCTCTCTAGGGAGTTGAAAACTGCAGGTCTGGGACAGGTAGCACGTCTGATGAACAGGTCAGGGTTCCATAGCCGCAGGCAGAACAGTTGAAACTGGAGCAGCAGCATGGCCAGGTGGACTGGGGACAGCAAGGAGTCGCCAGATCGTCCTGAGGCATGGTCCGAGGGCTCAGGTCCTCCGAAAGAGAGAATTAGAGAGAGCATACTTAAATTCACACAGGACACCTGATAAGACAGGAGAAGTACTCCAGATATAAGAAACTGACCCTAGCCCCCCGACTCATAAACTACTGCAGCATAAATACTGGAGGCTGAGACAGGAGGGGTCAGGAGACACTGTGGCCCCATTCGATGATACCCCCGGACAGGGCCAAACAGGAAGGATATAACCCCACCCACTTTGCCAAAGCACAGCCCCCACACCACTAGAGTGATATCTTCAACCACCAACTTACCATCCTGAGACAGGTAGTTATCATGTCTCTCTCTTGTCCCTCTACAGCAGACATATGGTGTGTAAAATGTTTGGGACATTGAATCGCAATGAAATCACAGTATCAAATTGAAATACATATATTGAATCATGAGAATTGTGATTATCACAATACATATCGTATTGGCACATATACCCTTCTGATTGAATGGCCCTAACATGGCCAACTTACACAGCAAATCAGACAAGAGGAGTCTATATCTGATGAATGTACCGTTGTATCTTCAGGAAGTACATGGAGGAATTATTGGGGGAAGAGAACCTTGGAGGGAGACAAGGGGGGCCGAGAGAAAACACAGGCCTGCTGTATGGGCTTCAAACACTAATGAGGTAAGGGTTTAGGTTAGAGTTAGTATAAGTTGTTGCCTGAAGAGTGGGACTGTTTTATATCTCAACGGGGTGATGAATACAAGGTCTACAATGAGATGCACCAACGCCATATGACTGATTTTCAGAGTAAGTGTTGAGGCCAAAACTGACCTTAGATCAGACTCCATGGCCCACATTAGCCTCCTCTCCTCTTAGGGTCTGACTTGCTATGTATCAGTGCAGTTTGGGTCCCTTTAAATACACTTTAAAGAGGGGAAAATCCTAAACTGACCACAGATCAGTGTCTGTGGCCCAAATCAGCCTCCTCCCCCGTACAAGGTTTTTAATATGCATCAGTGCGGTTTAGAACTGTGAACATGTGTAATAATGACTCAATGACACACTCAATATGTGACTGGGTGCATTCCTGATGGGCCTATTGACCTGCCTTAAATAACGTTCTGCTTCCTTAATTTACTCTCATACGCCACATATTGACTGTGTCCATCTGTCCATCCTGGCGAAAATACTTGAAACCCTTGTAAGTGAACATCGCACAATTACAGCAGCCATGAAGGTTTTAAATGATATCACTGAAGCACTTGACAAAGAACAGCACTGTGTCTCACTTTTTATTGATCTCTCTAAGGCTTTTGATACAGTTGATCATGCTATACTAAGGCAGAGATTGTCAAGTGTAGGTCTTTCGGAGCATGCAGTTGCATGGCTTGCTAACTATCTGTCTGATAGAACTCAGTGCACTCAATTTCATGGG
This sequence comes from Oncorhynchus keta, assembly GCF_023373465.1. NCBI lineage: Eukaryota > Metazoa > Chordata > Actinopteri > Salmoniformes > Salmonidae > Oncorhynchus > Oncorhynchus keta. The sequence goes on from NC_068428.1 coordinate 31,010,291, forward strand.
CTTATGTCTGTTAAATTGTCTGTCTTGAATTGTGTGCCCCAAGACTCTGTACTTGGTCCGCTCTTATTCCCTATTTATATAAATGATTTAGACAAAAATTTTAAAAATTCACAACTTCATTTTTATGCTGATGATACTGGTATTTAATGTTGTGCCTCATCTCTTACCAAAGCTTTCCAGAACATGCAAACTGCTTTTTATACTGTTCAACATACTTTTTGTCAATTGAAGCTTATCCTCAATACTGACAAAACTAAACTAATGGTGTTTTCTAATGCAAGAAATAGACCTCTGAACCTTTCAGCTATTACTACCTGTCAGGGCAAGGAGATTGAGGTTGTAACCTCATATAAATATATTGTGATTTTAATTGATGACGGCCTCTCTTTTAAATTGCATATTCAACAATTTACAAAAAAATTGAAGCTGAAATTGGGATTTTATTTTAGGAATAAGGTTTTTCTTTTGAAGCCAGAAGGAGGCTAGTATCAGCTACATTTATGCCTTTAATAGACCATGGGAATATTTTATATATAAATGCATCCGCTCAGTGTTTGAGATCAATTGACACTTTTTACCATGGCACTTTGAGATTTATTTTAAACTGCAAAACTCTTACGCACCACTGCACTTTGTATACCAGGGTTGGCTGACCTTCTCTAGTCACTCGTAGGCTCAGTCACTGGTATACTTTTATTTACAAAGCCATTTTGGGTCTACTACCTTTTTATTTGTGCATTTTTATTGTTCAGAAATGTGGTGGGTCGTCTCTTCGTTCGCTGGACTTTATGCTGCTAACTGTTCCAAATGTCCGAACTGAATTTGGTAAAAGGGCTTTTATGTACTCTGCGCCATCGTCTTGGAAAACCTTACAAAATACTTTTAAACTGGAAGAAATTGTCCCGATTGGTGTTTTTAAATCACTGATGAAGGATTTTGAGGCTGATTCCCTGACCTGTCAATGTTTTTAATTTGCTGTTTTATACGCTTGTGAATTCAATGGTTTTTACTAGATTACTTGTAGTTTTTCATGTTGTCTGTCTGTAATTTTTTTGTAATGACTTGGTGCTGCCTATCTTGGCCAGGGCGCTCTTGAAAATGAGATCTCAATGAGCCCTTCCTGGTTAAATAAAGGTTAACACATGGTAGAATTGACATTGTCCTGTGAAAAGAAAGAAAGTTCCTTTATTTTCCATCCTTTCTTCATTTAGCTATTCCCCTGACCCAGGACAAATTGTAGTGGTCACATACACTAAAATATAATAGATTAGATCAGTATCCACCCAATGGCTACAGCACTACTGAGTGGCTCAGTGTTAGGAAGGTGTTTTCTCCACACACACACACACATACAAACATGTACCCACGCACACCCGTACTCAGACACTGCCCTTCTCAGGTCTGCAGCCCACTGACTCAAACTCTGTCTCATCCTGATGATAGTCTCTCTTCCGTAGGCCGATCCACAATCAACCTGCATTATATGATCTAATACGAGGTCTGCATCCCACCACACCATCTTCTGATATAGCCACACATGGTGATGTTGGCCCCACTTGGATGGTTGCCCGTTGGCCAATGAAATTCCGACCTTCTCCTCCTTTTCATGGCCAGGTTGAAGCCTGCCTCATCCAAAAAGAGGAATTTGTGCTGGTATTCGTTAGCATCCAGCCCCATCACCCTCTAAAAATACATTTTGGAAAGAGAATTACTGATTACAATGATGGAGAATGTTTCACAACAGGCATCTTGAAACTGAACATACCTGAACATACTCAGTCCTCAGTTGCTTCATTCACTCGGTCTGCATTTCTTTCAAAAGGCACACGGCATAGCTGGTTTAGAGACACCTGGTGCCTTTTCAGCATGCAGGCAATAGTCAGCAATCATATGGATTCCACATTGTTGACCATGTCGTCATTGTCCAAGGTGTGCTGCCGAATTTCTGTAAGGCGAACATCATTTCTGGCCAGAACCAAATTGACCACAGCCGTTCTTGTTGGTCAGTCAGACTTTTGCCTCTGCCTCCCCGATTTGGCCTAGTCTCAATTCTGCAGAGAAAATTACAGTAAGAACACACTTAGTCACACTTAGTCACATCGCCTACTCTGTGGTACACATTGGCATGCAGTATACAGTCATTTGACAATTGAGAGAAGCCTAATGTTTAGTGCATGCTGAAAACTTACTGGTTCTAATTGCAGAAAGTTCTGATGATTGAGGCCACGGTTGATCTTCTGAGGTTTGGTTGAGTCATTGTAGCTGCCTCAGTCATTGTCCTGCCATGATTTACGACATGGTCTACAACTAAAAATAACTTTTTTGCCCGCTTTGAGGACAATACAGTGCCACTGACACGGCCCGCAACTAAAACATGCGGACTCTCCTTCACTGCAGCCGACGTGAGGAAAACATTTGTCAACCCTCGCAAGGCTGCAGGCCCAGACGGCATCCCCAGCCGCGCCCTCAGAGCATGCGCAGACCAGCTGGCTGGTGTGTTTACGGACATATTCAATCAATCCCTATCCCAGTCTGTTGTTCCCACATGCTTCAAGAGGGCCACCAATGTTCCTGTTCCCAAGAAAGCTAAGGTAACTGAGCTAAACGACTACCGCCCCGTAGCACTCATTTCCGTCATCATGAAGTGCTTTGAGAGACTAGTCAAGGACCATATCACCTCCACCCTACCTGACACCCTAGACCCACTCCAATTTGCTTACCGCCCAAATAGGTCCCCTGGGTCTCGACCCCGCCCTGTGCAACTGGGTACTGGACTTCCTGACGGGCCGCCCCCAGGTGGTGAGGGTAGGCAACAACATCTCCACCCCACTGATCCTCAACACTGGGGCCCCACAAGGGTGCGTTCTGAGCCCTCTCCTGTACTCCCTGTTCACCCACGACTGCGTGGCCACGCACGCCTCCAACTCAATCATCAAGTCTGCGGACGACACAACAGTGGTAGGCTTGATTACCAACAACGACGAGACGGCCTACAGGGAGGAGGTGAGGGCCCTCGGAGTGTGGTGTCAGGAAAATAACCTCACACTCAACGTCAACAAAACTAAGGAGATGATTGTGGACTTCAGGAAACAGCAGAGGGAACATCCCCTATCCACATCGATGGAACAGTAGTGGAGAGGGTAGTAAGTTTTAAGTTCCTCTGCGTACACATCACAGACAAACTGAATTGGTCCACCCACACAGACAGCATCGTGAAGAAGGCGCAGCAGCGCCTCTTCAACCTCAGGAGGCTGAAGAAATTCGGCTTGTCACCAAAAGCACTCACAAACTTCTACAGATGCTCAATCGAGAGCATCCTGTCGGGCTGTATCACCGCCTGGTACGGCAACTGCTCCGCCCACAACCGTAAGGCTCTCCAGAGGGTAGTGAGGTCTGCACAACGCATCACCGGGGGCAAACTACCTGCCCTCCAGGACACCTACACCACCCGATGTCACAGGAAGGCCATAAAGATCATCAAGGACAACAACCACCCGAGCCACTGCCTGTTCACCCCGCTATCATCCAGAAGGCGAGGTCAGTACAGGTGCATCAAAGCTGGGACCGAGAGACTGAAAAACAGCTTCTATCTCAAGGCCATCAGACTGTTAAACAGCCACCACTAACATTGAGTGGCTGCTGCCAACACACTGACTCAACTCCAGCCTCTTTAATAATGGGAATTGATGGGAAATTATGTAAAATATATCCCTAGCCACTTTAAACAATGCTACCTAATATAATGTTTACATACCCTACATTACTCATCTCATATGTATATACTGCACTCAATACCATCTACTGTATCTTGCCTATGCCGTTCTGTACCATCACTCATTCATATATCTTTATGTACATATTCTTTATCCCCTTACACTTTTGGAATTGTTAGCTAGATTACTTGTTGGTTATTACTGCATTGTCGGAACTAGAAGCACAAGCATTTCGCTACACTCACATTAACATCTGCTAACCATGTGTATGTGACAAATACAATTTGGTTTGATTTGATTTGAACTATTGCTCGGATTTCTTTGGACACTTTGCTGTTGTTGCCACTGTCTTGGTCTTTATTAGGTACACCTGAGTGTTAACGCAATTAGCCTGCTCCTCCGAACAGCGAATCGTGTGGCTGCCTGCAACTCAATATATAGAGTGTTTAGAGTAGAGAGCTTTAGTTGTTGTTCGACCAAACATTAGAATGGACAAGATGCGTAATCTAAGCAACTTTGGCCGTGGTATGATTGTTGATGCCACACATGGTGATTCCAGCATCTCAGAAACAGCTGCCCTCCTGGGATTTTTACGCACTACAGTCTCTAGAGTTTACAGAGAATGGTGCGATAAACAAAACACATTCAGTGAGCGGCAGTTCAGTGGGAAAAAACACCTTTTTAATGAGAGAGGTCAGAGGAGAATGTCCAGACTCATTCAAGCTAACAGAAAGGCCACAAATGGTGTGCAGAAGAACATCTCTTAAGGTACAACACCATGAATAATTCAGGCTGTTGTGGAGGCAAAAGGGAGTGCTACCCAGTACTAGATAGGTGTACCTAATAAAGTGGCCGGTGAGTGTACAGTAATGTCAAATCTAAAAACATGGTCTGGAAAAGTGGTACATGAATGAATTGAATAGACAGTCATCTCAGATGTGATGTGTGAATTACACTTTTGAAACGGTAATACTTTGATGTCAAGTTGTGTCATTTTGAACAGGTGATTTTAGTAGAATGAACAAATCATCTTAGCTTTATGTGTATTGTATCCAAGCAATTGGAAAAAGTGTTTGATTCAAAATATGCATTTTGATCATCGGTTGTGAATTTTGTGTCTTCGAGTTTCGAAAAATGATATCAAGGTTCTGAAATTAGTGCTAAAGTGATTGTAAAAAACTGTAATAACTTTACCATGCTCAAAGGCATATTCAGTTTCTCCTTTTGTTTTACCCATCTACCAATAGGTGCCCTTCTTTGCGTGGCATTGGAAAAACCTCCCTGGTATTTGTGGTTGAATATGTGTGAAATTCACCACTCAACTGAGGGACCTTACAGATCATTTAAATGTGTGGGGAACTAAGATGAGGTAGTCATGCAAAAATCATGTTAAACACTATTATTGCACACAGAGTGAGTCCGTGCAACTTATTATGTGACCTGTTAAGCAAATATTTACCCCTGAACTTATTTAGGCTTGCCATAACAAAGGGGTTAAATACTTATTGACTTATTGACATTACAAGCTTGTCAATTTTAATTTATTAGTAATAAAACAACAAAAAATCAAACACTTTGACATCGTGGGGTATTGTGTGTAGGCCAGTGACACAAAATCGAAATGTAATCCATTTTAAATTCAGACTGTAACACAACAAATGTGGAAAATGTCAAGGGGTGTGAATACTTTCTGAAGGCAACAACGAGTGGCCATTGCTGTTGTGAGAGAGAGAGAAGCGCGCCTGAATCGCTCACAGAACTAGAATGAGATTCACTTCCTATGATCTCTCTCCCCTTCTCTGTTCTGATAGATATGAGCCTGCAACTCTCATCTCTCCAGCATTGTACTTCCTCATTTATTTCCTTATAAAACTGTGGGAAGTTTGCTGGCGGTGCCCCAACACCCCTGATATTTTTTAAGACATTTTCCAAAGTTATAAAATGACTGTTGTCTGTTCAGAAATAAATGAAATTATTCAGGATACTACATCAGAGGATCAATAGCTTATTTTATTTTTAAATAGCCTAATTATGGTTTGCGTAGCCCAATCACAAGGCATGCCTACAGTCGGGAACGCACAGCAAATCTGTGAGTGAACAGCATGGCAGCCAAAACAGGCCTTTCGCAATATTTCAAATACAATCACGGGAAAACGCAGATTGGAAAGCAAATACATCCTGGTGAAAAGAGAAGACTAATCTGCCTGTGGGCTACCAAGTTATAATCTCTCCAAATAGGCCTATTAATCCAACAGCATTGTTTACAAAGTAAAACAAGAGAGAGGTAGGCTTTTGGCAAGAGTGAAGCATTCATCACCAGCAAGTGAGCTACACATCATTGGGTGAGTCAGTGAAACTGGAAAGCCTAAAAGGACTATAATTTCCTCCTCATATTGTACAAAATGTCTCCCCACACCTAGGTCTAGGCTACTGATGGATTCAAGACAAGGTTGTTTTTTATTGATCTCAGATTCTCAGTTTGTCAGTGTTAACTTCTTCGAGATAGGGGCGCTCTTTTAATTTTTGGATAAAAAAACGTTCCCGTTTTAAACAAGATATTTTTCACGAAAAGATGCTCGACTATGCATGTAATTGACAGCTTTGGAAAGAAAAAACTCTGACGTTTCCAAAACTGCAAAGATATTATCTGTGAGTGCCCCAGAACTAATGCTACAGACGAAACCAATATGAAATTTCATACAGGAAATGCCACAGATTCTGAAGGCGCTGTGTTCCAATGTCTCCTTATATGGCTGTGAATGCGCCAGGAATGAGCCTGCCCTTTCTGTCGTTTCCCCAAGGTGTCTGCAGCATTGTGACGTATTTGTAGGCATATCATTGGAAGATTGACCATAAGAGACTACATTTACCAGGTGTCCGCCCATTGTCCTGCGTCGAAATTATTGCGCAATCTCTTGGTCCATGCGCGTTCCATTTCTTCAGAGGAGAAAGTCAACTGCCACGAAGGATTTATCATCGATAGATATGTGAAAAACACCTTGAGGTTTGATTCTAAACAACGTTTGCCATGTTTCTGTTGATATTATGGAGTGAATTTGGAAAAAAAGTTTGCGTTGAAATGACTTAATTTTCGGGTTTTTTCTTACACAAACGTGATGAAGAAAACGGAGCGATTTGTCTACACAAATAATATTTTTGTAAAAACTGAACATTTGCTATCTAACTGAGAGTCTCCTCATTGAACACATCTGAAGTTCTTCAAAGGTAAATTATTTTATTTGAATGCTTTTCTTGTTTTTGTGAAAATGTTGCATGCTGAATGCCAGGCTTAATGCTATGCTAGGCTATCAATACTGTTACACAAATGCTTGTTTAGCTATGGTTCAAAAGCATATTTTGAAAATCTGAGATGACAGTGTTGTTAACAAAAGGCTAAGCTTGAGAGCTAATATATTTATTTAATTTAATTTGCGATTTTCATGAATAGTTAATGTTGTGTTATGCTAATGAGCTTGCGAAGAGAATTACACTCCTGGATACAGGTTTTTTTCGTAGCTAAACGTGATGAACAAAACGGAGCGATTTGTCCTACACAAATAATCTTTTTGTAAAAACTGAACATTTGCTATCTAACTGAGAGTCTCCTCATTGAAAACATCTGAAGTTCTTCAAAGGTAAATGATTTTATTTGAATGCTTTTCTTGTTTTTGTGAAAATGTTGCATGCTGAATGCTAGGCTAAATGCTATGCTAGGCTATCAATACTCTTACACAAATGCTTGTTTAGCTATGGTTCAACGGCATATTTTGAAAATATGAGATGACAGTGTTGTTAACAAAAGGCTAAGCTTGAGAGAAAATATATTTATTTCATTTCATTTGCGATTTTCATGAATAGTTAACGTTGCGTTATGGTAATGAGCTTGAGGCTGTATTCACGATCCCGGATCCGGGATGGCTAGAATCAAGAGGTTAAAGTAGCCTGTCTTTTCAATCATTTTTGCCATTTGTGTTGTATTAACCTATGTGTTGTATTCAACCTATGGGGGCGCTATGTCATTATTGGATTAAAAAACGTGCCCGTTTTAAGCGCAATATTTTGTCACATTTACATTTAAGTCATTTAGCAGACGCTCTTATCCAGAGCGACTTACAAATTGGTGCATACACCTTATGACAACCAGTGGAACAGCCACTTGCATCTAAATCTTGTTGGGGGAGAAGGGGGTGAGAAGGATTACTTACCCTTACTTACCCTATCCTAGGTATTCCTTGAAGAGGTGGGGTTTCAGGTGTCTCCGGAAGGTGGTGATTGACTCCGCTGTCCTGGCGTCGTGAGGGAGTTTGTTCCACCATTGGGGGCCAGAGCAGCGAACAGTTTTGACTGGGCTGAGCGGAACTGTACTTCCTCAGTGGTAGGGAGGCGAGCAGGCCAGAGGTGGATGAACGCAGTGCCCTTGTTTGGGTGTAGGGCCTGATCAGAGCCTGGAGGTACTGAGGTGCCGTTCCCCTCACAGCTCCGTAGGCGAGCACCATGGTCTTGTAGCGGATGCGAGCTTCAACTGGAAGCCAGTGGAGAGAGCGGAGGAGCGGGGTGACGTGAGAGAACTTGGGAAGGTTGAACACCAGACGGGCTGCGGCGTTCTGGATGAGTTGTAGGGGTTTAATGGCACAGGCAGGAGCCCAGCCAACAGCGAGTTGCAGTAATCAAGACGGGAGATGACAAGTGCCTGGATTAGGACCTGCGCCGCTTCCTGTGTGAGGCAGGGTCGTACTCTGCGGATGTTGTAGAGCATGAACCTACAGGAACGGGACACCGCCTTGATGTTAGTTGAGAACGTCAGGGTGTTGTCCAGGATCACGCCAAGGTTCTTAGCGCTCTGGGAGGAGGACACAATGGAGTTGTCAACCGTGATGGCGAGATCATGGAACGGGCAGTCCTTCCCGGGAGGAAGAGGAGCTCCGTCTTGCTGAGGTTCAGCTTGAGGTGGTGATCCGTCATCCACACTGATATGTCTGCCAGACATGCAGAGATGCGATTCGCCACCTGGTCATCAGAAGGGGGAAAGGAGAAGATTAATTGTGTGTCGTCTGGATAGCAATGATAGGAGAGACCATGTGAGGTTATGACAGAGCCAAGTGACTTGGTGTATAGCGAGAATAAGAGAGGCCTAGAACAGAGCCCTGGGGGACACCAGTGGTGAGAGCGCGTGGTGAGGAGACAGATTCTCGCCACGCCACCTGGTAGGAGCGACCTGTCAGGTAGGACGCAATCCAAGCGTGGGCCGCGCCGGAGATGCCCAACTCGGAGAGGGTGGAGAGGAGGATCTGATGGTTCACAGTATCGAAGGCAGCCGATAGGTCTAGAAGGATGAGAGCAGAGGAGAGAGAGTTAGCTTTAGCAGTGCGGAGCGCCTCCGTGATACAGAGAAGAGCAGTCTCAGTTGAATGACTAGTCTTGAAACCTGACTGATTTGGATCAAGAAGGTCATTCTGAGAGAGATAGCGGTAGAGCTGGCCAAGGACGGCACGCTCAAGAGTTTTGGAGAGAAAAGAGAGAAGGGATACTGGTCTGTAGTTGTTGACATCGGAGGGATCGAGTGTAGGTTTTTCAGAAGGGGTGCAACTCTCGCTCTCTTGAAGACGGGAGGGACGTAGCCAGCGGTCAGGGATGAGTTGATGAGCGAGGTGAGGTAAGGGAGAAGGTCTCCGGAAATGGTCTGGAGAAGAGAGGAGGGGATAGGGTCAAGCGGGCAGGTTGTTGGGCGGCCGGCCGTCACAAGACGCGAGATTTCATCTGGAGAGAGAGGGAGAAAGAGGTCAGAGCATAGGGTAGGGCAGTGTGAGCAGAACCAGCGGTGTCGTTTGACTTAGCAAACGAGGATCGGATGTCATCGACCTTCTTTTCAAAATGGTTGACGAAGTCATCTGCAGAGAGGGAGGAGGGAGGGGGGGGAGGATTCAGGAGGGAGGAGAAGGTGGCAAAGAGCTTCCTAGGGTTAGAGGCAGATGCTTGGAATTTAGAATGGTAGAAAGTGGCTTTAGCAGCAGAGACAGAGGAGGAAAATGTAGAGAGGAGGGAGTGAAAGGATGCCAGGTCCGCAGGGAGGCGAGTTTTCCTCCATTTCCGCTCGGCTGCCCGGAGCCCTGTTCTGTGAGCTCGCAATGAGTCGTCGAGCCACGGAGCGGGGAGGGGAGGACCGAGCCGGCCTGGAGGATAGGGGACATAGGGAGTCAAAGGATGCAGTAAGGGAGGAGAGGAGGGTTGAGGGAGGCAGAATCAGGAGATAGGTTGGAGAAAGTTTGAGCAGAGGGAAGAGAAGATAGGATGGAAGAGGAGAGAGTAGCGGGGGGAGAGAGAGCGAAGGTTGGGACGGTGCGATACCATCCGAGTAGGGGCAGTGTGGGAAGTGTTGGATGAGAGCGAGAGGGAAAAGGATACAAGGTAGTGGTCGGAGACTTGGAGGGAGTTGCAATGAGGTTAGTGGAAGAACAGCATCTAGTAAAGATGAGGTCAAGCGTATTGCCTGCCTTGTGAGTAGGGGGAGGGTGAGAGGGTGAGAGGGTGAGGTCAAAGAGGAGAGGAGTGGAAAGAAGGAGGCAGAGAGGAATGAGTCAAAGGTAGACGTGGGGAGGTTAAAGTCGCCCAGAACTGTGAGAGGTGAGCCGTCCTCAGGAAAGGAGCTTATCAAGGCATCAAGCTCATTGATGAACTCTCCGAGGGAACCTGGAGGGCGATAAATGATAAGGATGTTAAGCTTGAAAGGGCTGGTAACTGTGACAGCATGGAATTCAAAGGAGGCAATAGACAGATGGGTAAGGGGAGAAAGAGAGAAAGACCACTTGGGAGAGATGAGGATCCGGTGCCACCACCCCTCTGACCAGAAGCTCTCGGGTGTGCGAGAACACGTGGGCGGACGAGGAGAGAGCAGTAGGAGTAGCAGTGTTATCTGTGGTGATCCATGTTTCCGTCAGTGCCAAGAAGTCAAGGGACTGGAGGGAGGCATAGGCTGAGATGAACTCTGCCTTGTTGGCCGCAGATTGGCAGTTCCAGAGGCTACCAGAGACCTGGAACTCCACGTGGGTCGTCCGCTGGGACCACCAGGTTAGGGTGGTCGCGGCCACGCGGTGTGGAGCGTTTGTATGGTCTGTGCAGAGAGGAGAGAACAGGGATAGACAGACACATAGTTGACAGGCTACAGAGAAGGCTACGCTAATGCAAGGAAATTGGAATGACAAGCGGACTACACGTCTCGAATGTTCAGAAAGTTAAACTTACGTAGCAAGAATCTTATTGACTAAAATGATTAAAATGATACAGTACTGCTAAAGTAGGCTAGCTGGCAGTAGCTGCGTTGTTGACACTACACTAATCAAGTCGTTCCGTTGAGTGTAATAATTCTACAGTGCTGCTATTCGGGGGCTAGCTGGCTAGCTAGCAGTGTTGTTTACGTTACGTTGAGTTAAAAGAACGACAATAGCTGGCTAGCTAACCTAGGGAATCGGTCTAGACTACACAATTATCTTTGAAACAAAGACGGCTATGTAGCTAGCTACGATCAAACAAATCAAACCGTTGTACTGTAATGAAATGAAATGAAAATGTGAAACTACCTGACCGGGTTGTTGAATTCAAAACAGTAGACGTTGGCTAGCTGTTAGCAGTTAGCTGTTGGCTAGCTAGCAGAGTCTCCTACGTTAAGGACGACAAATAGCTGGCTAGCGAACCTCAGTGAATTAAGATAATCACTCCAAGGCTACACACACTAAACTACACAATTATCTTGGAAACAAAGACAGCTATGTAGCTAGCTAACACTGAACTAATCAAGTCGTACAGTTGAGTGAATAGCACTACAGTGATGCTAATCTGTGTGCGTTAGCTAGCGTTGCTAGCTCCTGGGCGAATAGCAGTGAAGGCTACGTTAGGGCGACGAAATACGATAATTATGCAATTATCTCTGATACAAGGACGGCTATGTAGCTAGCTAAGAAGAATTGCTAAGATTAGACAAATCAACCGTTGTACTATAATGAAATGTAATGAAAAAGTTATACAACCTGCAGAGCGAAGTGCGAATGCGACCGCTCGCTCCAACCGGAACCGAAAAGATGCTCGACTATGCATATAATTGGCAGCTTTGGAAAGAAAACACTCTGACGTTTTCAAAACTGCAAAGATATTATCTGTGAGTGCCCCAGAACTGATGTTACAGGCGAAACCAAGATGAAACCTCAAACAGGAAATTAGCTGAATTTTTTAAGCTCTGTTTTACTATCGTCTCCTTATATGGCTGTGAATGTGCCGTGAACGAGCTTATGCTCTCTGCCGTTCGTCCAAGATGTCTGCAGCATTGTGACGTATTTGTAGGCATATCATTGGAAGATTGGCCATAAGAGACTACATTTGCCAGGTGTCCGCCCGGTGTCCTTTGTCTAAATTGGTGCGCAATTCTCAGTGGCACTCATTTTACCATGCGATACAGAGGGAGAAGCACACTTCCAGGAACGATACATCATTGAAGAGATATGTAGAAAAACACCTTGAGGATTGATTTTAAACAATGTTTGCCATGTTTCAGTCGATATTATGGAGTTATTTTGGAAAAAGTTTGGCGTTTTTATAACTGAATTTTCGGGTTTTTTTGGTAGTCAAACATGACGCAGAAAACGGACCGATTTCTCCTGCACAAATAATCTTTCAGGAAAACTTAACATTTGCTATCTAACTGAGAGTCTCCTCATTGAAAACATCCAAAGTTCTTCAAAGGTAAATGATTTATTGAATGTTTTTTCTGGTTTTTGTGAAAATGTTGCCTGGTGATGCTAACGCTAAATGTTAATGCTAAATGCTAACGCTAAATGCTATGGTAGAGAAGCATATTTATGAAAATCTGAGATGACAGTGTTGTTAACAAAAGGCTAAGCATGAGAGCTAGCATATTGATTTCATTTCATTTGCGATTTTCATGAATAGTTAACGTTGCGTTATGGTAATGGGCTTGAGGCTGTAGTCATGATCCCGGATCCGGGTTGGCTCATCGCAAGAGGTTGACAAAGATTTTGCTAATGTGTCCAGTCATCTAATCGTATGTAGAACTGCATGAAATGCCTTTATAAAAGGTCCACGTTTTCCCGGACCCTAGGCTATAAAACATTTAAAACAACTCATGCAAGCGTCTGTCCTCTACTGCTCTGTGCCAGTAAGCAAAAGCAATGACAATACATGTAATGCTTTATTATAAAGGTGATTTTTTTCTTCATGCATTCAGGTACATCAGAACCCCCCAGCTCACCCCTTTCTCCGGCTAACCTTTTGTTCCGGCACAGTCCAATTTACAAATGAAGCACTGCACAGAGTGCACAGACAGTCACACATACGCACATACAGATAAAGAGAGACAGAGAGAGAGAGATCCACACCAACCCCCGTTAACTTGCTGAGCCTGGACCTGACCTCCTCTCACCTAAAGGAGCTCAAATCCTGACGGCTTCTCTGTTCTGAAGGTTCACAACAACAGTCGCTCTCTCTCTCTCTCCCTCCCTCCCCATGCTGCTCCATAAACACAGTCCCTGTCTCTCCAGATAGCCCTCCTACAGAAATGAAGATTACCAGCTACAGTGATGGAAAAAAGTATTTGATCCCCTGCTGATTTTGTGTGTTTTCCCACTGACAAAGAAATTATCTCTATAATTTTAATGGTAGGTTTATTTGACCAGTGAGAGACAGAATAACAACAACAAAATCCAGAAAAAAACATGTTTTATTTATTTATTTTTATTTATTTTACCTTTATTTAACCAGGTAGGCAAGTTGAGAACAAGTTCTCATTTACAATTGCGACCTGGCCAAGATAAAGCAAAGCAGTTCGACACATACATCGACACAGAGTTACACATGGAGTAAAACAAACATACAGTCAATAATACAGTATAAACAAGTCTATATACGATGTGAGCAAATGAGTTGAGATAAGGGAGGTAAAGGCAGAAAAAGGCCATGGTGGCAAAGTAAATACAATATAGCAAGTAAAACACTAGAATGGTAGATTTGCAGTGGAAGAATGTGCAAAGTAGAAATAAAAATAATGGGGTGCAAAGGAGCAAAATAAATAAATAACTAAAATAAATACAGTAGGGAAAGAGGTAGTTGTTTGGACTAAATTATTAGGTGGGCTATGTACAGGTGCAGTAATCTGTGAGCTGCTCTGACAGCTGGTGCTTAAAGCCAAACGTCAGCCTCGAAACTTTAATGACTTGGAGAAGATCTGCAAAGAGGAGTGGGACAAAATCCCTCCTGAGATGTGTGCAAACCTGGTGTCCAACTACAAGAAACGTCTGACCTCTGTGATTGCCAATAAGGGTTTTGCCACTAAGTACTAAGTAATGTTTTGCAGAGGGGTCAAATACTTATTTCCCTCATCAAAATGCAAATCAATTTATAACATTTTTGACATGCATTTTTCTGGATTTTTGTTGTTGTTATTCTGTCTCTCAATGTTCAAATAAACCACCATTAAAATTATAGACTGATCATTTCCTTGTCAGTGGACAAACGTACAAAATCAGCAGGGGATCAAATACTTTTTCCCTCACTGTATCAGTGCAACATCCCTGACTGAATGTCTGGCTGTCCTGCCAGACACTACACTGTATGTGAATGGTAAACCACGCTTTGTTTCATATCTGTCCCCAAACTCATCTGGCCAATCTTCCATGACCTTATGAGGGCAAACACAGTGTGATATTGGGAATATGAGCTTGGAGGTGACCAAGCACACAGGACACAGGTAAGGCATGTGTGTTTGTGTGTGTGTTTGTGTATGTGTGTTTGTGGCTATGTGTGTGTGTGTGTGCCTGTTCGTCTGTCTGTTTGTGTGTGTGTTTGTGTGAGCGTGTGGGTGTTTGTGTGTGCATGTCTGTGAGCGTGTGTGCGCTAAGTGTGTGCGTGGCTGTTTGTGTGTGTGTGTGCCTGTTCGTCTATCTGTTTGTGTGTGTCTTTCTGTGTGCAGGTTATAAATGTTTATTGTCCCAGAGATAATTCTGAAATTGCGTTGGGATGAGAAAGAGTCACATGGGTATGCAGGCTGAATATTGGATTTGACAAAAAGTCAATAGAGGGCTTGATCATTAAAGTGAATAAATATTCTCTCCCCTCAAACCTGTTCCATGTCTTGTATTTTCATATGGCTTTGGCTGTGGGGCATTTTTAGTTATTTACAGTATTGTGCTGACACATACTCTTCTGCCGTGTGGTCTCCCTTTTGAAACAGAAAGATGGAAAGATGGCAATAGTGTACAGACAGCTCTATCAAAACACATGACTTTTCCCACTCTTTCTCTCCTAGAGTCTCCAAGAAAATATTCAGAAATACTGTACATAGTTTATGTCAAGGGTTTTTTGCAAGAGCTGGACTTTTGAATTGAATTCTATAATTTTCCTTGAGGTTACATTTCAGTTAGTCTATATAGCAAGTAGTAGATATGGTAAGAATGGGGTTTTGCAACGTAAACTACAGTACATGTTAAATGCCATCCACCTCACACTCTTCAGAGTCCCCTTTGATTTTAAGACATTTCTCATTTCTCAAAGTTTGATAAATTGTCCAAATCTTTCAACTAGCAATTAGAAACCCACCAACATACAGGTAACTGCCAAAATAAAGGAAACACCGACATAAAGTGTCTTAATAGGGTGTTGGGCCACCAGGAGCCATAACAGCTGAAATGTAACTTGGCATAGATTCTACAAGTGTCTGGAACTCTATTGGAGGGATGCGACTGCATTCTTCCATTAGAAATTCTAGAATTTGGTGTTTTGTTTTTGGTTGTGGAAAATGCCATCTCCAGACAGAATGATCACTAGAAATAGACGTTGATTTCTGATGTTTGAAAAGGTCTGTGAGAAGCATGGACTCTACAAGTTGTCGAAAGCGTTCCACAGGGATGCTGGCCCATGTTGACTCCAATGCTTATCACAGTTGTGTCATGTTGGCTGTATGTCCTTTGGGTGGTGGACCATTCTTGATACACATGGGAAACTGTTGAGTGGGGAAAAACCCAGCAGCATTGCAGTTCTTGGCACAAACAGGGCACCTGGCACATACTACCATACCCCGTTTCAAGGCCCTTGCGTGTTTTGTTTTGCCCATTTACCCTCTGATTGGCACACATAGACAATACATGTCTTAATTGTTTCAAGGCTTAAACATCCTTCTTTAACCTGTCTTCTCCCCTTCATCTACACTGATTGAGGTGGATTTAACAGGTGACATCAATAAGGGATCGTACTGTAGCTTTCACCTGGATTCACCTGATCGGTCTTTCATGGAAAGAGCAGGTGTTCTTAATGTTTTGTACACTCAGTGTACACCTTCTTCTACACTCACACCAAAAATGACGCTCAGAGCCAGAGTGCGCTACTTAGACCACTGCGATACGGCAGTTCACAATGCTTTAGCAAGCCGCGAGAATACTGAAAATACTGAGAATACTGAGAATACTGAGAATACTGATGATACTGAGAATACTGATGATACTGAGAATACTGATGATACTGAGAATACTGAGAATACTGAGAATACTGAGAATACTGATGATACTGAGAATACTGAGAATACTGATGATACTGAGAATACTGATGATACTGAGAATACTGAGAATACTGAGAATACTGATGATACTGAGAATACTGATGATACTGAGAATACTGATGATACTGAGAATACTGATGATACTGAGAATACTGATGATACCTGATGGTAATAGTGTGTTGTTTTTGAATGATATTGTTTTAAGCCTTCCCCAAACCATAGCCCTAACCTTTGAATTGCTTCTGTTTTAACCCTGTAACCATGCAGAAATGCGACAGAAATAGACTCACCAATAATACATAGAATTTTGAAGGGAAACTATGAGATGTTGTTGCTACAGAATCTCCTGTAACTGTTCAATTGGGTTGAAATGTTGTTACTGAGACGGTCATGGCATATGGAAACATCAAACCATTCATAGCACCTCTTTAAACCTCATTCCACTGATGTGCCTCACCCTCACATTCCAGTATCTCTTATCATTCCCTTCAATGACCACTGAGGTGGTGACTGTGCTGCTGCTGGTAAGCAATGGTACATCTCCTATCTGTCAGTTCATTGAGAATATATCTCCCCCTCCATTTGCAGCTCCTCAATATCTCTCATTATTTACCGAACAGCAAGCCTCTACACCCAGACAGACAGGAGGGATCTGATTTGTATTTTTTTTACGCCTGTGCAGTGAGGGTGTGTGTGTGTGTGTGTGTGTGTGTGTGTGTGTGTGTGTGTGTGTGTGTGTGTGTGTGTGTGTGTGTGTGTGTGTGTGTGTGTGTGTGTGTGTGTGTGTGTGTGTGTGTGTGTGTGTGCGTGTGTTAATGCATCTATGTATGTTTAAATGTGCACGCTCTCCTCCATTCTAGTAGAGGAAGCAGTAAAGACAGTTCTATTCTCCACGCCGGCTATGACAAAACCAAGTGAATTATTTTATTTATGAGGGAGGGTGGCGAGAGGAGCGAGCGGTGAGACTTAGCATTGTTACTTACCCAGCTATTAACACAATGGATAGGGCTGGGTAGCGCTGTCCTGGATTGATTACACTAGAGATAAGACTTAAGCTCAGGCATACAAACACACACACACACACACACACACACTTCATTAGTCGTATGTACAGGATACACATGGCATACACCATCCAATGAAATGCTTACTTGCAGGTTCCTTCTCAACAATGCAACAACAATAAGAAATAATAAAAGATAAGAACACGAACATAAAGTAAATGGCTCATTAGAAGAAAATAAATATTTTAGTCCAATATCAACACATGTATTATGGAAGTAGGGATTGAGGGGCAAGTGTTTAAATTGTGCAGTATCAGCAATAGTAAATAAGTCTGGTAGCAGCTGTTGTGATGTGTGTGTAGCATGCATGCATGCGTGCGTGCGTGTGTTTGTGTGTGTGTGTTTTCTGCTAAGGTGCTGATATTCAGCGCAGGTGGTCAGTCCAGTTTAAGTGTTCAGCAGTCAAATGACTTGTAGATAGAAACTCTTAAACACATGGAGTTTCTCTAATAGTTAAAGACTGACATTTGGGCCCATTTAATTTCCTTTTTATTTTATTGTATAGTCCACTCAGTAACATGTGCTGCTGTTGTCCAGGGAGACTCTTTACTGGTCAAGTCACGTCATCACGTTCATCATCAGCTGCATACCCTCAAATGTCTTCTCTTGCTTCTGATGACTGTCACTATCCCACCATCCCCTCAAACATATTGTCTCTGATGACTGTCACTATCCCACCATCCCCTCAAACGTCTTGTCTCTGATGACTGTCACTCTCCCACCATCCCCTCAAATGTCTTCTCTTCTCTCTGATGACTGTCACTATCCCACCATCCCCTCAAACGTCTTGTCTCTGATGACTGTCACTATCCCTGACCATCCCCTCAAACGTCTTCTCTTGATGACTGTCACTATCTGATGACTGTCACAATCCCACCATCCCCTCAAATGTCTTCTCTTGTCCTCTGATGACTGTCACCATCCCACCATCCCCTCAAACGTCTTCTCTTGCTTCTCTGATGACTGTCACTATCCCACCATCCCCTCAAACGTCTTCTCTTGTCTCTGATGACTGTCACTATCCCACCATCCCACGTCTTGTCTCTGATGACATCCCCTCAAATGTCTTCTCCTCTGATGACTGTCAATCCCACCATCCCCTCAAATGTCTTCTCTCTGATGACTGTCACTATCCCACTCCCCAAACGTCTTCTCTCTGATGACTGTCACTATCCCACCATCCCCTCAAACGTCCCCTCAAACGTCTTGTCTCTGATGACTGTCACTATCCCACCATCCCCTCAAACGTCTTCTCTCTGATGACTGTCACTATCCCACCATCCCCTCAAACGTCTTCTCTCTGATGACTGTCACTATCCCACCATCCCCTCAAACGTCTTCTCTCTGATGACATCCATCCCCTCAAACGTCTTCTCTCTGATGACTGTCACTATCCCACCATCCCCTCAAACGTCTTCTCTCTGATGATGATGAATGTCACTGTCACTATCCCTATCCCACCATCCCCTCAAACGTCTTCTCTCTGATGACTGTCACTATCCCTGATGACTGTCACTATCCACCATCCCTCAAACGTCCCTCAATGTTGTCTCTGATGACTGTCACACTATCCCACCGTCCCCTCAAACGTCTTCTCTCTGATGACTGTCATTATCCCACCATCCCCCCTCAAATGTCTTCTCTCTGATGACTGTCACTCCACCATCCCTCATGACTGTGACTGTCACTATCCCATGACTGTCCATCCCACTCAAATGTCTTCTCTCTGATGACTGTCACTATCCCACCATCCCCTCAAACGTCTTCTCTCTGATGACTGTCACTATCCCACCATCCCCTCAAACGTCTTCTCTCTGATGACTGTCACTATCCCCCCTCAAACGTCCCCTCTCTGATGAACTATCCTCTGATGACTGTCACTATCCCATCCCAAATGTCTTGTCAAATGTCTTCTCTTGTCTCTGATGACTGTCACTATCCCACCATCCCCAAATGTCAAATGTCTTCCCACCATCCCTCAAACGTCTTGTCTGATGACTGTCACTATCCCACCATCCTCAAACATCCTCTGAAATGTCACTTCTCCCTCAAACGTCTGATGACTGTCACTATCCACCATCCCCTCAAACGTCTTGTCTCTGATGAATGTCACTATCCCACCATCCCCTCAAATGTCTTCTCTCTGATGACTGTCACTATCCCACCATCCCCTCAAACGTCTTCTTTTCTCTCTGATGACTGTCACTATCCCACCATCCCCTCAAACGTCTTCTCTCTGATGACTGTCACTATCCCACCATCCCTCAAACGTCTTCTCTTCTCTCTGATGACTGTCACTATCCCACCATCCTCAAATGTCTTCTCTTCCCTCTCTGATGACTGTCACTATCCCACCATCCCCTCAAATGTCTTCTCTTCTCTCTGATGACTGTCACTATCCCACCATCCCCTCAAATGTCTTCTCTTCTCTCTGATGACTGTCACTATCCCACCATCCCTCAAATGTCTTCTCTTCTCTGATGACTGTCACTATCCCACCCCTCAAACGTCCTCTGAAACTATCTTCAAACGTCTTGTCTCTGATGACTGTCACTATCCCGTCAAATGTCTCTTCTCTCTGATGACTGCCACTATCCCGCCATCCCCTCAAACGTCTTGTCTCTGATGACTGTCACTATCCCACCATCCCCTCAAACGTCTTGTCTCTGATGACTGTCACTATCCCACCGTCCCCTCAAACGTCTTCTCTCTGATGAATGTCACTATCCCACCATCCCCTCAAACATCTTCTCTTCTCTCTGATCACTGACTATCCCGTCCACCCCTCAAATGTCTTCTCTTCTCTCTGATGACTGTCATTATCCCACCATCCCCTCAAACTTCTTGTCTCTGATGACTGTCACTATCCCACCATCCCCTCAAACGTGTTGTCTCTGATGACTGTCACTATCCCACCATCCCCTCAAACGTGTTGTCTCTGATGACTGTCACTATCCCACCATCCCCTCAAACGTGTTGTCTCTGATGGTCACTATCCCACCATCCCCTCAAACGTCTTGTCTCTGATGACTGTCACTATCCACCATCCCCTCAAATGTCTTGTCTCTGATGACTGTCACTATCCCACCATCCCCTCAAATGTCTTGTCTCTGATGACTGTCACTATCCACCATCCCCTCAAACTTCTTGTCTCTGATGGTCACTATCCCACCATCCCCTCAAACGTCTTGTCTCTGATGACTGTCACTATCCCACCATCCCCTCAAACGTCTTGTCTCTGATGACTGTCACTATCCCACCATCCCCTCAAACGTCTTGTCTCTGATGGTCACTATCCCACCATCCCAAATGCGTCTTGTCTCTGATTCCTGTCACTATCCCACCTCCCCTCAAACGATGATCTCTGTCACTATCCCACCATCCCCTCAAACGTGTTGTCTCTGATGGTCACTATCCACCATCCCTCAAACGTGTTGTCTCTGATGGTCACTATCCCACCATCCCTCTAACGTCTTCTTGTCTGATGGTCACTATCCACCATCCCCTCAAATGTGTTGTCTCTGATGACTGTCACTATCCCACCATCCCCTCAAACGTCTTCTCTCTGATGACTGTCACTATCCCACCATCCCCTCAAATGTCTTCTCTTGTCTCTGATGACTGTCACTATCCCTGTCCCCAAACGTCTTCTCTTCTCTCTGATGACTGCCACTATCCCACCATCCCCTCAAATGTCTTCTCTTCTCTCTGATGGTCACTATCCACCATCCCCTCAAACGTCTTGTCTCTGATGACTGTCACTATCCACCATCCCCTCAAACGTCTTGTCTCTGATGGTCACTATCCACCATCCTCAAACGTCTTGTCTCTGATGACTGTCACTATCCACCATCCCCTCAAACGTCTTGTCTCTGATGGTCACTATCCACCATCCCCTCAAACGTCTTGTCTCTGATGACTGTCACTATCCACCATCCCTCAAATGTCTTGTCTCTGATGGTCACTATCCATCCAAATGTCCTCATGGTCAACGTCCCTCAAATGTCTTGTCTCTGATGGTCACTATCCGCCATCCCCTCAAATGTCTTGTCTCTGATGGTCACTATCCACCATCCCCTCAAACGTCTTCTCTCTGATGGTCACTATCCACCATCCCTCAAATGTCTTGTCTCTGATGGTCACTATCCACCATCCCCTCAAACGTGTTGTCTCTGATGGTCACTATCCACCATCCCCTCAAACGTGTTGTCTCTGATGGTCTCTGATGGTCAAATGTCTTGTCTCTGATGGTCACTATCCACCATCCCCTCAAATGTCTTGTCTCTGATGGTCTTCCACCATCCCCTCAAACGTGTTGTCTCTGATGGTCACTATCCACCATCCCCTCAAACGTGTTGTCTCTGATGGTCACTATCCACCATCCCCTCAAACGTCTTGTCTCTGATGGTCACTATCCACCATCCCCTCAAACGTGTTGTCTCTGATGGTCACTATCCACCATCCCCTCAAATGTCTTGTCTCTGATGGTCACTATCCACCATCCCCTCAAACGTGTTGTCTCTGATGGTCACTATCCACCATCCCCTCAAACGTGTTGTCTCTGATGGTCACTATCCACCATCCCCTCAAACGTGTTGTCTCTGATGGTCACTATCCACCATCCCCTCAAATGTCTTGTCTCTGATGGTCACTATCCACCATCCCTCAAACGTGTTGTCTCTGATGGTCACTATCCACCATCCCCTCAAATGTCTTGTCTCTGATGGTCACTATCCACCATCCCTCAAACGTGTTGTCTCTGATGGTCACTATCCACCATCCCCTCAAACGTCTTGTCTCTGATGGTCACTATCCACCATCCCCTCAAATGTCTTGTCTGATGGTCACTATCCACCATCCCCTCAAATGTCTTGTCTCTGATGGTCACTATCCACCATCCCCTCAACGTGTTGTCTCTGATGACTGTCACTATCCACCATCCCCTCAAATGTCTTGTCTCTGATGGTCACTATCCACCATCCCCTCAAACGTGTTGTCTCTGATGGTCACTATCCACCATCCCTCAAACGTGTTGTCTCTGATGGTCACTATCCACCATCCCCTCAAACGTCTTGTCTCTGATGGTCACTATCCGCCATCCCCTCAAATGTCTTGTCTCTGATGACTGTCACTATCCCACCATCCCCTCAAAAGTCTTGTCTCTGATGACTGTCACTATCCCACCATCCCCTCAAACGTCTTGTCTCTGATGAATGTCACTATCCACCATCCCCTCAAACGTGTTGTCTCTGATGGTCACTATCCACTTCCCCTCAAATGTGTTGTCTCTGATGGTCACTATCCCACCATCCCCATCCTCAAACGTCTTCTCTCTGATGGTCACTATCCACCATCCCCTCAAACGTGTTGTCTCTGATTCCTGTCATTATCCCACCATCCCCTCAAACGTGTTGTCTCTGATGGTCACTATCCACCATCCCTCAAACGTGTTGTCTCTGATGGTCACTATCCCACCATCCCCTCAACGTCTTCTCTCTGATGGTCACTATCCACCATCCCCTCAAACGTGTTGTCTCTGATGACTGTCACTATCCCACCATCCCTCAAACGTCTTCTCTCTGATGACTGTCACTATCCCACCATCCCCTCAAATGTCTTCTCTTGTCTCTGATGACTGTCACTATCCCACTGTCCCCTCAAACGTCTTCTCCCTCAAACGTCTTCTCTCTGATGACTGCACTATCCCGCCATCCCCTCAAATGTCTTCTCTCTGATGACTGTCACTATCCCACCATCCCCTCAAATGTCTTCTCTTGTCTCTGATGACTGTCACTATCCCACTCCCCCAAATGTCAAATGTCACTATCCACCATCCCCTCAAACGTCTTGTCTCTGATGACTGTCACTATCCACCATCCCTCAAACGTCTTGTCTCTGATGACTGTCACTATCCACCATCCCCTCAAACGTCTTGTCTCTGATGACTGTCACTATCCACCATCCCTCAAACGTCTTGTCTCTGATGACTGTCACTATCCACCATCCTCAAACGTCTTGTCTCTGATGACTGTCACTATCCACCATCCCCTCAAACGTCTTGTCTCTGATGACTGTCACTATCCACCATCCCTCAAACGTCTTGTCTCTGATGACTGTCACTATCCACCATCCCCTCAAACGTCTTGTCTCTGATGACTGTCACTATCCCACCATCCCCTCAAACGTCTTGTCTCTGATGACTGTCACTATCCCACCATCCCCTCAAATGTCTTGTCTCTGATGACTGTCACTATCCACCATCCCCTCAAATGTCTTCTCTTCTCTCTGATGGTCACTATCCCGCCATCCCCTCAAATGTCTTGTCTTCTCTCTGATGACTGTCACTGATCCCACCATCCCTCAAATGTCTTGTCTCTGAAACGTCTGACTGTCACTATCCCACCATCCCCTCAAACGTCTTGTCTCTGATGACTGTCACTATCCCACCATCCTCAAACGTCTTGTCTCTGATGACTGTCACTATCCCGCCATCCTCAAATGTCTTGGTCTCTTCTCTGATGACTGCCACTATCCCGCCATCCTCAAACGTTTGTCTCTGATGACTCACTATCCCACCATCCTCAAACGTCTTGTCTCTGATGACTGTCACTATCCCACCATCCCCTCAAACGTCTTCTCTCTGATGAATGTCACTATCCCACCATCCCCTCAAACATCTTCTCTCTGATGGTCACTATCCCGCCATCCCTCAAATGTCTTCTCTCTCTGATGACTGTCATTATCCACCATCCCCTCAAACGTCTTGTCTCTGATGACTGTCACTATCCCACCATCCCCTCAAACGTGTCTCTGATGACTCCACCATCCCTCAAATGTCTTGATGACTGTCATTATCCCACCATCCCCATCCCTCAAACGTCCTCTCTGATGACTGTCACTATCCCACCATCCCCTCAAACGTCTTGTCTCTGATGGTCACTATCCACCATCCCCTCAAACGTCTTGTCTCTGATGGTCACTATCCACCATCCCCTCAAACGTCTTGTCTCTGATGGTCACTGTCCCACCATCCCCTCAAACGTGTTGTCTCTGATGACTGTCACTATCCCACCATCCCCTCAAACGTGTTGTCTCTGATGGTCACTATCCACCATCCCCTCAAACGTGTTGTCTCTGATGGTCACTATCCACCATCCCCTCAAACGTCTTGTCTCTGATGGTCACTATCCACCATCCCCTCAAACGTGTTGTTTCTGATGACTGTCACTATCCCACCATCCCCTCAAACGTCTTCTCTCTGATGACTGTCACTATCCCACCATCCTCAAATGTCTTCTCTGTCTCTGATGACTGTCACTATCCCACTGTCCCCTCAAACGTCTCTTGGTCACTCTCTCTCAAATGTCACTATCCCACCATCCCCTCAAATGTCTTCTCTGATGGTCACTATCCACCATCCCCTCAAATGTCTTGTCTCTGATGACTGTCAATATCCACCATCCCCTCAAATGTCTTGTCTCTGATGGTCACTATCCACCATTCCCTCAAACGTCTTGTCTCTGATGACTGTCACTATCCCACCATCCCCTCAAACGTCTTGTCTCTGATGGTCACTATCCACCATCCCCTCAAACGTCTTGTCTCTGATGGTCACTATCCACCATCCCCTCAAACGTCTTGTCTCTGATGACTGTCACTATCCACCATCCCCTCAAACGTCTTGTCTCTGATGACTGTCACTATCCACCATCCCCTCAAATGTCTTGTCTCTGATGGTCACTATCCGCCATCCCCTCAAATGTCTTCTCTCTGATGACTGTCACTATCCCACCGTCCCTCAAACGTCTTCTTCTCTCTGATGACTGTCACTATCCACCATCCCCTCAAACGTCTTGTCTCTGATGACTGTCACTCTCCCACCGTCCCCTCAAACGTCTTCTCTTTCTCTGATGACTGCCACTATCCACCATCCCCTCAAATGTCTTCTCTTCTCTCTGATGACTGTCACTATCCCGCCATCCCTCCTCAAATGTCTTCTCTTCTCTCTCATGACTGTCACTATCCCGCCATCCCCTCAAATGTCTTCTCTTCAAACGTCTCTCTGATGACTGTCACTATCCCGCCATCCCTCAAATGTCTTCTCTTCTCTGATGACTGTCACTATCCCGCCATCCCCTCAAACGTCTTGTCTCTGATGACTGTCACTATCCCACCATCCCCTCAAACGTCTTGTCTCTGATGACTGTCACTATCCCACCATCCCCTCAAATGTCTTCTCTTCTCTCTGATGACTGTCACTATCCCACCATCCCCTCAAACGTCTTGTCTCTGATGACTGTCACTATCCCACCATCCCCTCAAACGTCTTGTCTCTGATGACTGTCACTATCCCACCGTCCCTCAAACGTCTTCTCTCTGATGAATGTCACTATCCCACCATCCCCTCAAACATCTTCTCTTCTCTCTGATCACTGCCACTATCCCGCCATCCCCAAATGTCTTCTCTTCTCTCTGATGACTGTCATTATCCCACCATCCCCTCAAACGTCTTGTCTCTGATGACTGTCACTATCCCACCGTCCCCTCAAACGTGTTGTCTCTGATGACTGTCACTATCCCACCATCCCCTCAAACGTCTTGTCTCTGATGACTGTCACTATCCCACCATCCCCTCAAACGTGTTGTCTCTGATGGTCACTATCCCACCATCCCCTCAAACGTGTTGTCTCTGATGACTGTCACTATCCACCATCCCCTCAAACGTCTTGTCTCTGATGACTGTCACTATCCCACCATCCCCTCAAACGTCTTGTCTCTGATGACTGTCACTATCCCACCATCCCCTCAAACGTGTTGTCTCTGATGACTGTCACTATCCCACCATCCCCTCAAACGTGTTGTCTCTGATGACTGTCACTATCCCACCATCCCCTCAAACGTCTTGTCTCTGATGACTGTCACTATCCACCATCCTCAAACGTCTTGTCTCTGATGACTGTCACTATCCCACCATCCCCTCAAACGTCTTGTCTCTGATTCCTGTCACTATCCCACCATCCCCTCAAACGTGTTGTCTCTGATCTCTGTCACTATCCCACCATCCCATCCTCAAACGTGTTGTCTCTGATGGTCACTATCCACCATCCCCTCAAACGTGTTGTCTCTGATGGTCACTATCCCACCATCCCCTCTAACGTCTTCTCTCTGATGGTCACTATCCACCATCCCCTCAAACGTGTTGTCTCTGATGACTGTCACTATCCCACCATCCCCTCAAACGTCTTCTCTCTGATGACTGTCACTATCCCACCATCCCTCAAATGTCTTCTCTTGTCTCTGATGACTGTCACTCTCCC
Source organism: Oncorhynchus keta (assembly GCF_023373465.1). NCBI lineage: Eukaryota > Metazoa > Chordata > Actinopteri > Salmoniformes > Salmonidae > Oncorhynchus > Oncorhynchus keta. The sequence continues at coordinate 31,036,938 of NC_068428.1, forward strand.
ACTGTCCCCTCAAACGTCTTCTCTTCTCTCTGATGACTGCCACTATCCCGCCATCCCCTCAAATGTCTTCTCTTCTCTCTGATGGTCACTATCCACCATCCCCTCAAACGACTTGTCTCTGATGACTGTCACTATCCACCATCCCCTCAAACGTCTTGTCTCTGATGGTCACTATCCACCATCCCCTCAAACGTCTTGTCTCTGATGACTGTCACTATCCACCATCCCCTCAAACGTCTTGTCTCTGATGGTCACTATCCACCATCCCCTCAAACGTCTTGTCTCTGATGACTGTCACTATCCACCATCCCCTCAAACGTCTTGTCTCTGATGGTCACTATCCACCATCCCCTCAAACGTCTTGTCTCTGATGGTCACTATCCGCCATCCTCAAATGTCTTGTCTCTGATGGTCACTATCCGCCATCCCTCAAATGTCTTGTCTCTGATGGTCACTATCCCACCATCCCCTCAAACGTCTTCTCTCTGATGGTCACTATCCGCCATCCCCTCAAATGTCTTGTCTCTGATGGTCACTATCCACCATCCCCTCAAACGTGTTGTCTCTGATGGTCACTATCCACCATCCCCTCAAACGTGTTGTCTCTGATGGTCACTATCCCCCATCCCCTCAAACGTCTTGTCTCTGATGGTCACTATCCACCATCCCCTCAAACGTCTTGTCTCTGATGGTCACTATCCACCATCCCCTCAAACGTGTTGTCTCTGATGGTCACTATCCACCATCCCCTCAAACGTGTTGTCTCTGATGGTCACTATCCACCATCCCCTCAAACGTCTTGTCTCTGATGGTCACTATCCACCATCCCCTCAAACGTGTTGTCTCTGATGGTCACTATCCACCATCCCCTCAAACGTCTTGTCTCTGATGGTCACTATCCACCATCCCCTCAAACGTGTTGTCTCTGATGGTCACTATCCACCATCCCCTCAAACGTGTTGTCTCTGATGGTCACTATCCACCATCCCCTCAAACGTGTTGTCTCTGATGGTCACTATCCACCATCCCCTCAAACGTCTTGTCTCTGATGGTCACTATCCACCATCCCCTCAAACGTGTTGTCTCTGATGGTCACTATCCACCATCCCCTCAAACGTCTTGTCTCTGATGGTCACTATCCACCATCCCCTCAAACGTGTTGTCTCTGATGGTCACTATCCACCATCCCCTCAAACGTCTTGTCTCTGATGGTCACTATCCACCATCCCCTCAAATGTCTTGTCTCTGATGGTCACTATCCACCATCCTCAAATGTCTTGTCTCTGATGGTCACTATCCACCATCCCCTCAAACGTGTTGTCTCTGATGGTCACTATCCACCATCCCCTCAAACGTCTTGTCTCTGATGGTCACTATCCACCATCCCCTCAAACGTGTTGTCTCTGATGGTCACTATCCACCATCCCCTCAAACGTCTTGTCTCTGATGGTCACTATCCGCCATCCCCTCAAATGTCTTGTCTCTGATGGTCACTATCCCACCATCCCCTCAAAAGTCTTGTCTCTGGTGACTGTCACTATCCCACCATCCCCTCAAACGTCTTGTCTCTGATCTCTGTCACTATCCACCATCCCCTCAAACGTGTTGTCTCTGATGGTCACTATCCACCATCCCCTCAAACGTGTTGTCTCTGATGGTCACTATCCCACCATCCCCTCAAACGTCTTCTCTCTGATGGTCACTATCCACCATCCCCTCAAACGTGTTGTCTCTGATGGTCACTATCCCACCATCCCCTCAAACGTCTTCTCTCTGATGGTCACTATCCACCATCCCCTCAAACGTGTTGTCTCTGATGGTCATTATCCACCATCCCCTCAAACGTCTTCTCTCTGATGGTCACTATCCCCATCCCCTCAAACGTCTTCTCTCTGATGGTCACTATCCCACCATCCCCTCAAACGTCTTCTCTCTGATGGTCACTATCCACCATCCCTCAAACGTGTTGTCTCTGATGGTCATTATCCCACCATCCCCTCAAACGTCTTGTCTCTGATGCCTGTCACTATCCACCATCCCCTCAAACGTCTTCTCTCTGATGGTCACTATCCACCATCCCCTCAAACGTGTTGTCTCTGATGGTCATTATCCCACCATCCCCTCAAACGTGTTGTCTCTGATGGTCACTATCCCACCATCCCCTCAAACGTCTTGTCTCTGATGCCTGTCACTATCCCACCATCCCTCAAACGTGTTGTCTCTGATGGTCACTATCCACCATCCCCTCAAACGTCTTGTCTCTGACTGTCACTATCCCACCATCCCCTCAAACGTGTTGTCTCTGATGGTCACTGTCCACCATCCCCTCAAACGTCTTCTCTCTGATGACTGTCACTATCCCACCATCCCTCAAATGTCTTCTCTTGTCTCTGATGACTGTCACTCTCCCACCGTCCCCTCAAACGTCTTCTCTTCTCTCTGATGACTGCCACTATCCCGCCATCCCCTCAAATGTCTTCTTTCTCTCTGATGACTGTCACTATCCACCATCCCTCAAACGTGTTGTCTCTGATGGTCACTATCCACCATCCCCTCAAACGTCTTCTCTCTGATGACTGTCACTATCCCGCCATCCCCTCAAACGTGTTGTCTCTGATGACTGTCATTATCCCACCATCCCCTCAAACGTCTTGTCTCTGATGGTCACTATCCACCATCCCCTCAAACGTGTTGTCTCTGATGGTCACTATCCACCATCCCCTCAAACGTGTTGTCTCTGATGGTCACTATCCACCATCCCCTCAAACGTCTTCTCTCTGATGGTCATTATCCCACCATCCCCTCAAATGTCTTGTCTCTGATGGTCATTATCCCACCATCCCCTCAAACGTGTTGTCTCTGATGGTCACTATCCCACCATCCCCTCAAACGTCTTCTCTCTGATGGTCATTATCCCACCATCCCCTCAAACATGTTGTCTCTGATGCCTGTCACTATCCCGCCATCCCCTCAAACGTGTTGTCTCTGATGGTCACTATCCACCATCCTCAAACGTCTTCTCTCTGATGACTGTCACTATCCCACCATCCCCTCAAACGTGTTGTCTCTGATGGTCACTATCCACCATCCTCAAACGTCTTCTCTCTGATGACTGTCACTATCCCACCATCCCCTCAAACGTCTTCTCTCTGATGACTGTCACTATCCACCATCCCCTCAAATGTCTTCTCTTGTCTCTGATGACTGTCACTCTCCCACCGTCCCCTCAAAAGTCTTGTCTCTGATGACTGTCACTATCCCACCATCCCCAAATGTCAAACTGTCACTATCCCACCATCCCCTTCTTGTCTCTGATGACTGTCACTATCCCACCATCCCCTCAAAAGTCTTGTCTCTGATGACTGTCACTATCCCACCATCCCCTCAAACGTCTTGTCTCTGATGACTGTCACTATCCACCATCCCCTCAAACGTCTTGTCTCTGATGACTGTCACTATCCCACCATCCCCTCAAACGTCTTGTCTCTGATGACTGTCACTATCCACCATCCCCTCAAACGTCTTGTCTCTGATGACTGTCACTATCCCACCATCCCCTCAAACGTCTTGTCTCTGATGACTGTCACTATCCACCATCCCCTCAAACGTCTTGTCTCTGATGACTGTCACTATCCCACCATCCCCTCAAACGTCTTGTCTCTGATGACTGTCACTATCCACCATCCCCTCAAACGTCTTGTCTCTGATGCCTGTCACTATCCCACCATCCCCTCAAACGTCTTGTCTCTGATGACTGTCACTATCCCACCATCCCCTCAAACGTCTTGTCTCTGATGCCTGTCACTATCCCACCATCCCCTCAAACGTCTTGTCTCTGATGCCTGTCACTATCCCACCATCCCCTCAAACGTGTTGTCTCTGATGGTCACTATCCCACCATCCCCTCAAATGTCTTGTCTCTGATGGTCACTATCCACCATCCCCTCAAACGTGTTGTCTCTGATGGTCACTATCCCACCATCCCCTCAAACGTCTTGTCTCTGATGACTGTCACTATCCCACCATCCCTCAAACGTCTTCTCTCTGATGGTCACTATCCACCATCCCCTCAAACGTGTTGTCTCTGATGGTCATTATCCCACCATCCCCTCAAACGTGTTGTCTCTGATGGTCACTATCCCACCATCCCCTCAAACGTCTTGTCTCTGATGACTGTCACTATCCCACCATCCCCTCAAACGTGTTGTCTCTGATGGTCACTATCCACCATCCCCTCAAACGTCTTGTCTCTGACTGTCACTATCCCACCATCCCCTCAAACGTGTTGTCTCTGATGGTCACTATCCACCATCCCCTCAAACGTCTTCTCTCTGATGACTGTCACTATCCCACCATCCCCTCAAATGTCTTCTCTTGTCTCTGATGACTGTCACTATCCCACCGTCCCCTCAAACGTCTTCTCTTCTCTCTGATGACTGCCACTATCCCGCCATCCCTCAAATGTCTTCTCTGATGACTGTCACTATCCCACCATCCCTCAAACGTGTTGTCTCTGATGGTCACTATCCACCATCCCCTCAAACGTCTTCTCTCTGATGACTGTCACTATCCCGCCATCCCCAAACGTGTTGTCTCTGATGACTGTCATTATCCCACCATCCCCTCAAACGTCTTGTCTCTGATGGTCACTATCCACCATCCCCTCAAACGTGTTGTCTCTGATGGTCACTATCCACCATCCCCTCAAACGTGTTGTCTCTGATGGTCACTATCCCACCATCCCTCAAACGTCTTCTCTCTGATGGTCATTATCCCACCATCCCCTCAAACGTCTTGTCTCTGATGGTCATTATCCCACCATCCCCTCAAACGTGTTGTCTCTGATGGTCACTATCCCACCATCCCCTCAAACGTCTTCTCTCTGATGGTCATTATCCCACCATCCCCTCAAACGTGTTGTCTCTGATGCCTGTCACTATCCACCATCCCCTCAAACGTGTTGTCTCTGATGGTCACTATCCACCATCCTCAAACGTCTTCTCTCTGATGACTGTCACTATCCCACCATCCCTCAAACGTCTTGTCTCTGATGGTCACTATCCACCATCCCCTCAAACGTCTTCTCTCTGATGACTGTCACTATCCCACCATCCCCTCAAACGTCTTCTCTCTGATGACTGTCACTATCCCACCATCCCCTCAAATGTCTTCTCTTGTCTCTGATGACTGTCACTATCCCACCGTCCCCTCAAACGTCTTGTCTCTGATGACTGTCACTATCCCACCATCCCCTCAAATGTCTTCTCTTGTCTCTGATGACTGTCACTATCCCACCATCCCCTCAAACGTCTTGTCTCTGATGACTGTCACTATCCCACCATCCCCTCAAACGTCTTCTCTCTGATGACTGTCACTATCCACCATCCTCAAACGTCTTGTCTCTGATGACTGTCATTATCCCACCATCCCCTCAAACGTCTTGTCTCTGATGACTGTCACTATCCACCATCCCTCAAACGTCTTGTCTCTGATGACTGTCACTATCCCACCATCCCCTCAAAAGTCTTGTCTCTGATGACTGTCACTATCCACCATCCTCAAACGTCTTGTCTCTGATGCCTGTCATTATCCCACCATCCCCTCAAACGTCTTGTCTCTGATGACTGTCACTATCCCACCATCCCCTCAAACGACTTGTCTCTGATGCCTGTCACTATCCACCATCCCCTCAAACGTCTTGTCTCTGTGCCTGTCTCTGATGGTCACTATCCCACCATCCCCTCAAATGTCTTGTCTCTGATGGTCACTATCCCACCATCCCCTCAAATGTCTTGTCTCTGATGGTCACTATCCACCATCCCCTCAAACGTGTTGTCTCTGATGGTCATTATCCCACCATCCCTCAAATGTCTTGTCTCTGATGGTCACTATCCACCATCCCCTCAAACGTCTTGTCTCTGATGGTCACTATCCCACCATCCCCTCAAACGTCTTCTCTCTGATGGTCACTATCCACCATCCCTCAAACGTCAAGCGTGTGTCTCTGATGGTCACTATCCACCATCCCCTCAAACGTGTTGTCTCTGATGGTCACTATCCACCATCCCCTCAAACGTCTTGTCTCTGATGGTCACTATCCACCATCCCCTCAAACGTGTTGTCTCTGATGGTCACTATCCACCATCCCCTCAAACGTCTTGTCTCTGATGGTCACTATCCCACCATCCCCTCAAACGTCTTGTCTCTGATGGTCACTATCCACCATCCCCTCAAACGTGTTGTCTCTGATGGTCACTATCCCACCATCCCCTCAAACGTCTTGTCTCTGATGGTCACTATCCACCATCCCCTCAAACGTCTTGTCTCTGATGGTCACTATCCCACCATCCCCTCAAACGTCTTGTCTCTGATGGTCACTATCCACCATCCCCTCAAACGTCTTGTCTCTGATGGTCACTATCCACCATCCCCTCAAACGTGTTGTCTCTGATGGTCACTATCCCACCATCCCCTCAAACGTCTTGTCTCTGATGGTCACTATCCACCATCCCCTCAAACGTGTTGTCTCTGATGGTCACTATCCCACCATCCCCTCAAACGTGTTGTCTCTGATGGTCACTATCCCACCATCCCCTCAAACGTCTTGTCTCTGATGGTCACTATCCCACCATCCCCTCAAACGTGTTGTCTCTGATGGTCACTATCCACCATCCCCTCAAACGTCTTGTCTCTGATGGTCACTATCCCACCATCCCCTCAAACGTCTTGTCTCTGATGGTCACTATCCCACCATCCCTCAAACGTGTTGTCTCTGATGGTCACTATCCCACCATCCTCAAACGTCTTGTCTCTGATGACTGTCACTATCCCACCATCCCCTCAAATGTCTGTCTGTCTCTGATGGTCACTATCCCCATCCCCTCAAACGTCTTCTTCTCTCTGATGACTGTCACTATCCCGCCATCCCTCAAATGTCTTCTCTTGTCTCTGATGACTGTCACTATCCCACCATCCCCTCAAACGTCTTCTCTTCTCTGATGACTGCCACTATCCCACCATCCCCTCAAATGTCTTCTCTCTCTCTGATGACTGTCACTATCCCACCATCCCCTCAAACGTCTTGTCTCTGATGACTGTCACTATCCCACCATCCCTCAAACGTGTTGTCTCTGATGGTCACTATCCACCATCCCTCAAACGTCTTGTCTCTGATGACTGTCACTATCCCGCCATCCCTCAAACGTGTTGTCTCTGATGACTGTCACTATCCCACCATCCCCTCAAACGTGTTGTCTCTGATGACTGTCACTATCCCACCATCCCCTCAAACGTGTTGTCTCTGATGGTCACTATCCACCATCCCCTCAAACGTCTTGTCTCTGATGACTGTCACTATCCCACCATCCCCTCAAACGTGTTGTCTCTGATGACTGTCACTATCCCACCATCCCCTCAAACGTCTTGTCTCTGATGACTGTCACTATCCCACCATCCCCTCAAACGTCTTGTCTCTGATGGTCACTATCCCACCATCCCCTCAAACGTCTTGTCTCTGATGACTGTCACTATCCCACCATCCTCAAACGTCTTGTCTCTGATGACTGTCATTATCCACCATCCCCTCAAACGTCTTGTCTCTGATGACTGTCACTATCCCACCATCCCCTCAAACGTCTTGTCTCTGATGACTGTCATTATCCCACCATCCCCTCAAACGTCTTGTCTCTGATGACTGTCATTATCCCACCATCCCCTCAAACGTCTTGTCTCTGATGACTGTCATTATACCACCATCCCCTCAAACGTCTTGTCTCTGATGACTGTCATTATCCCACCATCCCCTCAAAAGTCTTGTCTCTGATGACTGTCATTATCCCACCATCCCTCAAACGTCTTGTCTCTGATGACTGTCACTATCCCACCATCCCCTCAAACGTGTTGTCTCTGATCTCTGTCACTATCCCACCATCCTCAAACGTGTTGTCTCTGATGGTCACTATCCACCATCCCTCAAACGTGTTGTCTCTGATGGTCACTATCCACTCAAACGTGTTGTCTCTGATGGTCACTATCCACCATCCCTCAAACGTGTTGTCTCTGATGGTCACTATCCCACCATCCTCAAACGTCTTGTCTCTGATGGTCATTATCCCACCATCCTCAAACGTCTTGTCTCTGATGGTCATTATCCCACCATCCTCAAACGTCTTCTCTCTGATGGTCACTATCCCACCATCCTCAAACGTCTTGTCTCTGATGGTCACTATCCACCATCCCTCAAACGTCTTGTCTCTGATGGTCATTATCCCACCATCCCCTCAAACGTGTTGTCTCTGATGCCTGTCACTATCCCACCATCCCCTCAAATGTCTTGTCTCTGATGGTCACTATCCACCATCCCCTCAAACGTGTTGTCTCTGATGCTGTCACTATCCCACCATCCCCTCAAACGTGTTGTCTCTGATGGTCACTATCCACCATCCTCAACGTCTTCTCTCTGATGACTGTCACTATCCACCATCCTCAAACGTGTTGTCTCTGATGGTCACTATCACACCATCCCCTCAAACGTGTTGTCTCTGATGGTCACTATCACACCATCCCCTCAAACGTGTTGTCTCTGATGGTCACTATCCACCATCCCTCAAACGTCTTCTCTCTGATGACTGTCACTATCCCACCATCCCCTCAAACGTGTTGTCTCTGATGTCACTATCCACCATCCCCTCAAACGTCTTGTCTCTGATGGTCACTATCCCACCATCCCCTCAAACGTGTTGTCTCTGATGGTCACTATCCACCATCCCCTCAAACGTCTTCTCTCTGATGACTGTCATTATCCACCATCCCCTCAAACGTGTTGTCTCTGATGGTCACTATCACACCATCCCCTCAAACGTGTTGTCTCTGATGACTGTCACTATCACACCATCCCCTCAAACGTGTTGTCTCTGATGGTCACTATCCACCATCCCTCAAACGTCTTCTCTCTGATGACTGTCACTATCCCACCATCCCCTCAAACGTCTTCTCTCTGATGACTGTCACTATCCCACCATCCCCTCAAACGTCTTCTCTCTGATGACTGTCACTATCCACCATCCCCTCAAACGTGTTGTCTCTGATGACTGTCACTATCCCACCATCCCCTCAAACGTCTTCTCTCTGATGACTGTCACTATCCCACCATCCCCTCAAACGTCTTCTCTCTGATGACTGTCACTATCCCACCATCCCCTCAAATGTCTTCTCTTGTCTCTGATGACTGTCACTCTCCCACCGTCCCCTCAAACGTCTTCTTTCTCTGATGACTGCCACTATCCCGCCATCCCCTCAAATGTCTTCTTTCTCTCTGATGACTGTCACTATCCCACCATCCCCTCAAAAGTCTTGTCTCTGATGACTGTCACTATCCCACCATCCCCTCAAACGTGTTGTCTCTGATGGTCACTATCCACCATCCCTCAAAAGTCTTGTCTCTGATGACTGTCACTATCCACCATCCCCTCAAACGTCTTGTCTCTGATGACTGTCACTATCCCACCATCCCCTCAAAAGTCTTGTCTCTGATGACTGTCACTATCCACCATCCCTCAAACGTCTTGTCTCTGATGCCTGTCATTATCCCACCATCCCCTCAAACGTCTTGTCTCTGATGACTGTCACTATCCCACCATCCCCTCAAACGACTTGTCTCTGATGCCTGTCACTATCCCACCATCCCCTCAAACGTCTTGTCTCTGATGCCTGTCACTATCCCTCCATCCCCTCAAACGTGTTGTCTCTGATGGTCACTATCCCACCATCCCTCAAACGTCTTGTCTCTGATGCCTGTCACTATCCCACCATCCCTCAAATGTCTTGTCTCTGATGGTCACTATCCACCATCCCCTCAAACGTGTTGTCTCTGATGGTCACTATCCCACCATCCCCTCAAACGTCTTGTCTCTGATGGTCATTATCCCACCATCCCTCAAATGTCTTGTCTCTGATGGTCACTATCCCACCATCCCCTCAAACGTGTTGTCTCTGATGGTCACTATCCCACCATCCCCTCAAACGTCTTGTCTCTGATGACTGTCACTATCCACCATCCCCTCAAACGTCTTGTCTCTGATGGTCACTATCCCACCATCCCCTCAAACGTCTTGTCTCTGATGGTCACTATCCACCATCCCCTCAAACGTCTTGTCTCTGATGGTCACTATCCCACCATCCCCTCAAACGTGTTGTCTCTGATGGTCACTATCCACCATCCCCTCAAATGTCTTGTCTCTGATGGTCACTATCCACCATCCCCTCAAACGTGTTGTCTCTGATGGTCACTATCCCACCATCCCCTCAAACGTGTTGTCTCTGATGGTCACTATCCCACCATCCCCTCAAACGTGTTGTCTCTGATGGTCACTATCCACCATCCCCTCAAACGTGTTGTGTCTGATGGTCACTATCCCACCATCCCTCAAAAGTCTTCTCTCTGATGGTCACTATCCACCATCCCCTCAAACGTCTTGTCTCTGATGACTGTCACTATCCCACCATCCCCTCAAACGTGTTGTCTCTGATGGTCACTATCCCACCATCCCCTCAAACGTGTTGTCTCTGATGGTCACTATCCACCATCCCCTCAAACGTGTTGTCTCTGATGGTCACTATCCCACCATCCCCTCAAACGTCTTGTCTCTGATGGTCACTATCCACCATCCCCTCAAACGTGTTGTCTCTGATGGTCACTATCCCACCATCCCCTCAAACGTGTTGTCTCTGATGGTCACTATCCCACCATCCCCTCAAACGTCTTGTCTCTGATGACTGTCACTATCCCACCATCCCCTCAAACGTGTTGTCTCTGATGGTCACTATCCACCATCCCCTCAAACGTCTTGTCTCTGATGGTCATTATCCCACCATCCCCTCAAACGTGTTGTCTCTGACTGGTCACTATCCCACCATCCCCTCAAACGTGTTGTCTCTGATGGTCACTGTCCACCATCCCTCAAACGTGTTGTCTCTGATGACTGTCACTATCCACCATCCCCTCAAATGTCTTGTCTCTGATGACTGTCACTATCCCACCATCCCCTCAAACGTCTTCTCTTCTGATGGTCACTGTCCACCATCCTCAAACGTCTTCTCTCTGATGACTGTCACTATCCCACCATCCCCTCAAATGTCTTCTCTTGTCTCTGATGACTGTCACTCTCCCACCGTCCCTCAAACGTCTTCTCTTCTCTGATGACTGCCACTATCCCGAAATGTCTTCTCTCTGATGACTGTCACTATCCCACCATCCCCTCAAACGTCTTGTCTCTGATGACTGTCACTATCCCACCATCCCCTCAAACGTGTTGTCTCTGATGGTCACTATCCACCATCCCCTCAAACGTCTTCTCTCTGATGACTGTCACTATCCCGCCATCCTCAAACGTGTTGTCTCTGATGACTGTCACTATCCACCATCCCCTCAAACGTGTTGTCTCTGATGACTGTCACTATCCCACCATCCTCAAACGTGTTGTCTCTGATGGTCACTATCCACCATCCCCTCAAACGTCTTCTCTCTGATGACTGTCACTATCCCGCCATCCCCTCAAACGTGTTGTCTCTGATGACTGTCACTATCCCACCATCCCCTCAAACGTCTTGTCTCTGATGACTGTCACTATCCCACCATCCCCTCAAACGTCTTGTCTCTGATGACTGTCATTATCCCACCATCCCCTCAAACGTCTTGTCTCTGATGACTGTCATTATCCCACCATCCCTCAAACGTCTTGTCTCTGATGACTGTCATTATCCCACCATCCCCTCAAACGTCTTGTCTCTGATGACTGTCACTATCCCACCATCCTCAAACGTCTTGTCTCTGATGACTGTCATTATCCCACCATCCCTCAAACGTCTTGTCTCTGATGACTGTCATTATCCCACCATCCCCTCAAACGTCTTGTCTCTGATGACTGTCATTATCCCACCATCCCCTCAAACGTCTTGTCTCTGATGACTGTCATTATCCCACCATCCCCTCAAAAGTCTTGTCTCTGATGACTGTCATTATCCCACCATCCCCTCAAACGTCTTGTCTCTGATGACTGTCACTATCCCACCATCCCCTCAAACGTGTTGTCTCTGATCTCTGTCACTATCCCACCATCCCCTCAAACGTGTTGTCTCTGATGGTCACTATCCACCATCCCTCAAACGTCTTGTCTCTGATGGTCACTATCCACCATCCCCTCAAACGTCTTGTCTCTGATGGTCACTATCCACCATCCCCTCAAACGTCTTGTCTCTGATGGTCACTATCCCACCATCCCCTCAAACGTCTTGTCTCTGATGACTGTCACTATCCCACCATCCCCTCAAACGTGTTGTCTCTGATGGTCACTATCCCACCATCCCCTCAAACGTCTTGTCTCTGATGGTCACTATCCCACCATCCCCTCAAACGTCTTGTCTCTGATGGTCACTATCCACCATCCCCTCAAACGTCTTGTCTCTGATGGTCACTATCCCACCATCCCCTCAAACGTGTTGTCTCTGATGGTCACTATCCACCATCCCCTCAAACGTCTTGTCTCTGATGGTCACTATCCACCATCCTCAAACGTGTTGTCTCTGATGGTCATTATCCCACCATCCCCTCAAACGTGTTGTGTCTGATGGTCACTATCCCACCATCCCCTCAAACGTCTTGTCTCTGATGGTCACTATCCACCATCCCCTCAAACGTGTTGTGTCTGATGGTCACTATCCCACCATCCCTCAAAAGTCTTCTCTCTGATGGTCACTATCCACCATCCCCTCAAACGTCTTGTCTCTGATGCCTGTCACTATCCCACCATCCCCTCAAACGTGTTGTCTCTGATGGTCACTATCCCACCATCCCCTCAAACGTGTTGTCTCTGATGGTCACTATCCACCATCCTCAAACGTGTTGTCTCTGATGGTCACTATCCCACCATCCCCTCAAACGTCTTGTCTCTGATGGTCACTATCCACCATCCCCTCAAACGTGTTGTCTCTGATGGTCACTATCCCACCATCCCCTCAAACGTGTTGTCTCTGATGGTCACTATCCCACCATCCCCTCAAACGTCTTGTCTCTGATGCCTGTCACTATCCCACCATCCCCTCAAACGTGTTGTCTCTGATGGTCACTATCCACCATCCCCTCAAACGTGTTGTCTCTGATGGTCATTATCCCACCATCCCTCAAACGTCTTGTCTCTGACTGTCACTATCCCACCATCCCCTCAAACGTGTTGTCTCTGATGGTCACTGTCCACCATCCTCAAACGTCTTCTCTCTGATGACTGTCACTATCCCACCATCCCCTCAAATGTCTTCTCTTGTCTCTGATGACTGTCACTCTCCCACCGTCCCCTCAAACGTCTTCTCTTCTCTCTGATGACTGCCACTATCCCGCCATCCTCAAATGTCTTCTCTTCTCTCTGATGACTGTCACTATCCCACCATCCCTCAAACGTCTTGTCTCTGATGACTGTCACTATCCCAACATCCCCTCAAACGTGTTGTCTCTGATGGTCACTATCCACCATCCCCTCAAACGTCTTCTCTCTGATGACTGTCACTATCCCACCATCCCCTCAAACGTGTTGTCTCTGATGACTGTCACTATCCCACCATCCCCTCAAACGTGTTGTCTGATGACTGTCACTATCCCACCATCCCCTCAAACGTGTTATCTCTGATTGTCACTATCCACCATCCTCAAACGTCTTCTCTCTGATGACTGTCACTATCCCGCCATCCTCAAACGTGTTGTCTCTGATGACTGTCACTATCCCACCATCCCCTCAAACGTCTTTGTCTCTGATGACTGTCACTATCCCACCATCCCCTCAAACGTCTTGTCTCTGATGACTGTCATTATCCCACCATCCCCTCAAACGCCTTGTCTCTGATGACTGTCATTATCCCACCATCCCCTCAAACGTCTTGTCTCTGATGACTGTCATTATCCCACCATCCCCTCAAACGTCTTGTCTCTGATGACTGTCACTATCCCACCATCCCCTCAAACGTCTTGTCTCTGATGACTGTCATTATCCCACCATCCTCAAACGTCTTGTCTCTGATGACTGTCATTATCCCACCATCCCTCAAACGTCTTGTCTCTGATGACTGTCATTATCCCACCATCCTCAAACGTCTTGTCTCTGATGACTGTCATTATCCCACCATCCCCTCAAAAGTCTTGTCTCTGATGACTGTCATTATCCCACCATCCTCAAACGTCTTGTCTCTGATGACTGTCACTATCCCACCATCCCCTCAAACGTGTTGTCTCTGATCTCTGTCACTATCCCACCATCCCTCAAACGTGTTGTCTCTGATGGTCACTATCCACCATCCCCTCAAACGTGTTGTCTCTGATGGTCACTATCCACCATCCCCTCAAACGTGTTGTCTCTGATGGTCACTATCCACCATCCCCTCAAACGTGTTGTCTCTGATGGTCACTATCCCACCATCCCTCAAACGTCTTGTCTCTCATGGTCATTATCCCACCATCCCCTCAAACGTCTTCTCTCTGATGGTCACTATCCCACCATCCCCTCAAACGTGTTGTCTCTGATGGTCACTATCCCACCATCCCCTCAAACGTCTTCTCTCTGATGGTCATTATCCCACCATCCCCTCAAACGTGTTGTCTCTGATGCCTGTCACTATCCCGCCATCCCCTCAAACGTGTTGTCTCTGATGGTCACTATCCACCATCCTCAAACGTCTTCTCTCTGATGACTGTCACTATCACACCATCCCCTCAAACGTGTTGTCTCTGATGGTCACTATCCACCATCCCCTCAAACGTCTTCTCTCTGATGACTGTCACTATCCCACCATCCTCAAACGTCTTCTCTCTGATCTCTGTCACTATCCACCATCCCCTCAAACGTGTTGTCTCTGATGGTCACTATCCACCATCCCTCAAACGTCTTCTCTCTGATGACTGTCACTATCCCACCATCCCCTCAAACGTCTTCTCTCTGATGACTGTCACTATCCCACCATCCTCAAATGTCTTCCTTCTCTGATGACTGTCACTATCCCACCATCCTCTCAAATGTCTTCTCTCTGATGACTGTCACTATCCCACCATCCCCTCAAACGTCTTGTCTCTGATGACTGTCACTATCCCACCATCCCCTCAAACGTCTTCTCTTCTCTCTGATGACTGTCACTATCCCACCATCCCCTCAAACGTCTTCTCTCTGATGACTGTCACTATCCCACCATCCCCTCAAACGTCTTCTCTTCTCTCTGATGACTGCCACTATCCCACCATCCCCTCAAATGTCTTCTCTTCTCTCTGATGACTGTCACTATCCCACCATCCCCTCAAAAGTCTTGTCTCTGATGACTGTCACTATCCCACCATCCCCTCAAACGTCTTCTCTTCTCTCTGATGACTGTCACTATCCCACCATCCCCTCAAATGTCTTCTCTTCTCTCTGATGACTGTCACTATCCCACCATCCTCAAACGTCTTCTCTTCTCTCTGATGACTGCCACTATCCCGCCATCCCTCAAATGTCTTCTCTTCTCTCTGATGACTGTCACTATCCCACCATCCCTCAAACGTCTTCTCTTCTCTCTGATGACTGTCACTATCCCGCCATCCTCAAATGTCTTCTCTTCTCTGATGACTGTCACTATCCCACCATCCCCTCAAAGTCTTGTCTCTGATGACTGTCACTATCCCACCATCCCTCAAACGTGTTGTCTCTGATGGTCACTATCCACCATCCCCTCAAATATCTTGTCTCTGATGACTGTCACTATCCCACCATCCCCTCAAACGTCTTCTCTCTGATGACTGTCACTATCCCACCATCCCTCAAATGTCTTCTCTTGTCTCTGATGACTGTCACTATCCCACCATCCCCTCAAATGTCTTCTCTTGTCTCTGATGACTGTCACTCTCCCACCGTCCCCTCAAACGTCTTCTTCTCTCTGATGACTGCCACTATCCCACCATCCTCAAACGTCTTCTCTCTGATGACTGTCACTATCCCACCATCCCCTCAAACGTGTTGTCTCTGATGACTGTCACTCTCCCACCGTCCCCTCAAACGTCTTCTCTTCTCTCTGATGACTGTCACTATCCCACCATCCCTCAAACGTCTTCTCTCTGATGACTGCCACTATCCACCATCCCCTCAAACGTCTTCTCTCTGATGCCTGTCACTATCCCACCATCCCTTCAAACGTGTTGTCTCTGATGGTCACTATCCCACCATCCCCTCAAACGTCTTGTCTCTGATGCCTGTCACTATCCCACCATCCCCTCAAACGTGTTGTCTCTGATGACTGTCATTATCCACCGTCCCCTCAAACGTGTTTTTCTGATGCCTGTCACTATCCACCATCCCTCAAACGTCTTCTCTCTCTGATGACTGTCACTATCCACCATCCCCTCAAATGTGTTGTCCTGATGCCTGTCACTATCCACCATCCCCTCAAACGTCTTCTCTCTGATGACTGTCATTATCCCACCATCCCCTCAAACGTGTTGTCTCTGATGACTGTCACTATCCACCATCCCCTCAAACGTGTTGTCTCTGATGGTCACTATCCCACCATCCCCTCAAACGTCTTGTCTCTGATGACTGTCACTATCCACCATCCCCTCAAACGTCTTCTCTCTGATGACTGTCACTATCCCGCCATCCCCTCAAACGTGTTGTCTCTGATGACTGTCACTATCCACCATCCCCTCAAACGTCTTCTCTCTGATGACTGTCACTATCCACCATCCCCTCAAAAGTCTTCTCTCTGATGGTCACTATCCCTCCATCCCCTCAAACGTCTTGTCTCTGATGACTGTCACTATCCCACCATCCCTCAAACGTCTTGTCTCTGATGACTGTCACTATCCACCATCCCTCAAACGTCTTCTCTCTGATGCCTGTCACTATCCACCATCCCCTCAAAAGTCTTGTCTCTGATGACTGTCACTATCCCACCATCCCCTCAAACGTCTTGTCTCTGATGACTGTCACTATCCCACCATCCCCTCAAATGTCTTCTCTTGTCTCTGATGACTGTCACTATCCCACCATCCCCTCAAACGTCTTCTCTCTGATGACTGTCACTATCCCACCATCCCCTCAAACGTCTTCTCTCTGATGACTGTCACTATCCCACCATCCCCTCAAACGTCTTCTCTCTGATGACTGTCACTATCCCACCATCCCCTCAAACGTCTTGTCTCTGATGACTGTCACTCTCCCACCGTCCCCTCAAACGTCTTCTCTTCTCTCTGATGACTGCCACTATCCCGCCATCCCCTCAAATGTCTTCTCTTCTCTCTGATGACTGTCACTATCCCACCATCCCCTCAAATGTCTTCTCTTCTCTCTGATGACTGTCACTATCCCACCATCCCCTCAAACGTCTTGTCTCTGATGACTGTCACTATCCCACCATCCCCTCAAACGTCTTGTCTCTGATGACTGTCACTATCCCACCATCCCCTCAAACGTCTTGTCTCTGATGACTGTCACTATCCCACCATCCCCTCAAACGTGTTGTCTCTGATGACTGTCACTATCCCACCATCCCCTCAAACGTGTTGTCTCTGATGCCTGTCACTATCCACCATCCCCTCAAACGTCTTGTCTCTGATGACTGTTACTATCCCACCATCCCCTCAAACGTCTTGTCTCTGATGCCTGTCACTATCCCACCATCCCCTCAAACGTGTTGTCTCTGATGGTCACTATCCCACCATCCTCAAACGTCTTGTCTCTGATGACTGTCACTATCCCGCCATCCTCAAACGTGTTGTCTCTGATGCCTGTCACTATCCACCATCCCCTCAAACGTCTTCTCTCTGATGACTGTCACTATCCCACCATCCTCAAACGTGTTGTCTCTGATGACTGTCACTATCCACCATCCCCTCAAACGTGTTGTCTCTGATGGTCACTATCCCACCATCCCCTCAAACGTGTTGTCTCTGATGACTGTCATTATCCCACCGTCCCCTCAAACGTGTTGTCTCTGATGCCTGTCACTATCCACCATCCCCTCAAACGTCTTCTCTCTGATGACTGTCACTATCCCACCATCCCCTCAAACGTGTTGTCTCTGATGACTGTCACTATCCACCATCCCCTCAAACGTGTTGTCTCTAATGGTCACTATCCCACCATCCCCTCAAACGTCTTGTCTCTGATGACTGTCACTATCCCGCCATCCTCAAACGTGTTGTCTCTGATGACTGTCACTATCCACCATCCCCTCAAACGTGTTGTCTCTGATGGTCACTATCCCACCATCCCTCAAACGTCTTGTCTCTGATGACTGTCACTATCCACCATCCCCTCAAACGTCTTCTCTCTGATGACTGTCACTATCCCACCATCCCCTCAAACGTGTTGTCTCTGATGACTGTCACTATCCACCATCCCCTCAAACGTCTTCTCTCTGATGACTGTCACTATCCACCATCCCCTCAAACGTCTTGTCTCTGATGGTCACTATCCCACCATCCCCTCAAACGTCTTGTCTCTGATGGTCACTATCCCACCATCCCCTCAAACGTCTTGTCTCTGATGACTGTCACTATCCACCATCCCCTCAAACGTCTTCTCTCTGATGCCTGTCACTATCCCACCATCCCCTCAAACGTCTTGTCTCTGATGACTGTCACTATCCCACCATCCCCTCAAACGTCTTGTCTCTGATGACTGTCACTATCCCACCATCCCCTCAAACGTCTTGTCTCTGATGACTGTCACTATCCACCATCCCCTCAAACGTCTTCTCTCTGATGCCTGTCACTATCCACCATCCCCTCAAACGTCTTGTCTCTGATGGTCACTATCCCACCATCCCCTCAAACGTCTTGTCTCTGATGACTGTCACTATCCACCATCCCCTCAAACGTCTTCTCTCTGATGACTGTCACTATCCACCATCCCCTCAAACGTCTTCTCTCTGATGACTGTCACTATCCCACCATCCCCTCAAATGTCTTCTCTTGTCTCTGATGACTGTCACTCTCCCACCGTCCCTCAAACGTCTTCTCTTCTCTCTGATGACTGCCACTATCCCGCCATCCCCTCAAATGTCTTCTCTTCTCTCTGATGACTGTCACTATCCCACCATCCCCTCAAACATGTTGTCTCTGATGACTGTCATTATCCCACCATCCCCTCAAACGTCTTGTCTCTGATGCCTGTCACTATCCCACCATCCCCTCAAACGTCTTCTCTCTGATGACTGTCACTATCCACCATCCCCTCAAACGTGTTGTCTCTGATGGTCATTATCCCACCATCCCCTCAAACGTCTTGTCTCTGATGCCTGTCACTATCCACCATCCTCAAACGTGTTGTCTCTGATGGTCACTATCCCACCATCCTCAAACGTCTTCTCTCTGATGACTGTCACTATCCACCATCCTCAAACGTGTTGTCTCTGATGGTCACTATCCCACCATCCTCAAACGTCTTGTCTCTGATGGTCACTATCCACCATCCCCTCAAACGTCTTGTCTCTGATGACTGTCACTATCCCACCATCCCCTCAAACGTCTTGTCTCTGATGACTGTCACTATCCACCATCCCCTCAAACGTCTTGTCTCTGATGACTGTCACTATCCACCATCCCCTCAAACGTCTTGTCTCTGATGGTCACTATCCCACCATCCCCTCAAACGTCTTCTCTCTGATGACTGTCACTATCCCACCATCCCCTCAAACGTGTTGTCTCTGATGGTCACTATCCACCATCCCCTCAAACGTCTTCTCTCTGATGACTGTCACTATCCCACCATCCCCTCAAACGTCTTGTCTCTGATGACTGTCACTATCCCACCATCCCCTCAAACGTCTTGTCTCTGATGACTGTCACTATCCACCATCCCCTCAAACGTGTTGTCTCTGATGACTGTCACTATCCCACCATCCCCTCAAACGTCTTGTCTCTGATGGTCACTATCCCACCATCCCCTCAAACGTCTTGTCTCTGATGGTCACTATCCCACCATCCCCTCAAACGTCTTGTCTCTGATGCCTGTCACTATCCACCATCCCCTCAAATGTCTTCTCTCTGATGCCTGTCACTATCCACCATCCCCGTTTATTGTAAATCATTGAGCTTGTAAGGCAGGCACCAGACAGGACAGATGCCTCTCGGGGGGCAGTTTTCACTGTGGTGCTGTAGGAACAGCAGGTACCATATTTAATATTCCATATTTATTCTGGAGACTCCTCTGCACCGGCAGACACACACACACACACACACACACATTGACTCAGAGGTGATGTCCCTGAGGGGATCGCTACACAGAGAATGCTTCTGTGTGTGTGTACATGTGTGCGTGTGCCTGTGTGTATGTGTCTAGGCAAGTGCATGTGTATGTGGTTATGGCACTAGTACCTGAAGACTGCCACGACATCAGAACGAATGACACCGCCGTCAGTGCCTGACCTCATAGTTCCGGGCCGTTGAGAGGGGGCTTGGCTGAGAAATCTGCTGTGGAATTACTTCATGGAACAACTGCCGAAGCGTCGTTATCCTGCCCACTTTGATGTAATGGGCTCTGATTCTTAGGGTCCGGGTAATCACATGCAAAATGTACAGGGCCAGTGTAAGACTACATCTGCTCTCTTGTTCCTCTACGTGGACATTTTGAGATGTAAGACATGGTGGAGCTTGTAGCCTTGTACATCAAGCCTACATCAATATGAAACCAAGTTCTCAGCCCCCTTAATTTAGCACTCCTGTGCTATCGCTGTCCTGGTTCTGATGAATATAAACAACCACAGACGCTAGCTCACACACACACACACACACACACACACACACACACACACACACACACACACACACACACACACACACACACACACACACACACACATCATAGGCCCGAACAAGGTATGTGCTCAATATGAAGACTAACCTATTGTATGTTGATGGATGGATACATGTTGCCAAACTGACCCTTAGAGTCCTGTAATTCTCTTTCTCATAACAAACCATTTCACGATCAGTTATGCCATCATCAGATCATTACAATGGGATTTTAGTTTCCAATAAGTGTGTACCAAAGAAAATAAAAAATGATGTTTGGCACACACACACACTGAACACTGTTTCATCAATCTAATGACTCTCCTTGGATATCCTGCAATAATTGGCTGTTCAAACTGTTCTGTATTTCTTATTTTTATTTACGGTAATTCAGCTTTAATATTACAGACAGAAGCCACAATCTATCAATGTAATTGTCTGCACCTTTCCCAATCCCCCATATATATATTTGTTTTTGTAAATATATATTATTTTAAATATATATATATTTTTAGAAAATATATTTTCCTTATTTATTATTTTACCCTAACCCTATCACCCCTCC
Organism: Oncorhynchus keta; assembly: GCF_023373465.1. NCBI lineage: Eukaryota > Metazoa > Chordata > Actinopteri > Salmoniformes > Salmonidae > Oncorhynchus > Oncorhynchus keta. The sequence continues at coordinate 31,058,300 of NC_068428.1, forward strand.
CCTAACTGGAGTAAAATATGTAGCCTTTATACTTTGTATTCCCCAGGAAAGCCAGTATAGCCAGTATTGAGTGAATATGGCCCTTAGTCTCACCAAACCATTATAGAGAGTCAGATGTAGATCATGTGTCACGTTTACAAAAGCAGTAGTCATGAGGCTGGACATACTGTATAGTGTGTTACACGCTGGCTCGCTATAAAAACCATTGTACGACCACAGAGCTTAGATGGCTGTACTGTCTCATCCCAATAGTTTATGGGCCAGGCGACTGTTATGGAGACTACAGGCCTATATGATCCTACTGGGCAGTGGAGTACAGTTAGGATGAAATGCAGTGGTCAGGCCTCAGTGTGTGTGTGTGTGTGTGTGTGTGTGTGTGTGTGTGTGTGTGTGTGTGTGTGTGTGTGTGTGTGTGTGTGTGTGTGTGTGTGTGTGCGTGCGTGCGTGCGTGCGTGCGTGCGTGCGTGCGCGCGCGTGCGTGCGTGCTTGCGTGCGTGCGTTAATTAATATCCAAACGTGAAGCCCCCCAGAGCCTGTTAGAGCAGATGCAATCAGGCTCCACTGTAAGCTGCTGAAGCGACATTTTACTAAAACCCTCTACAAATCAGCTGGCTAGTGCTAGCTCAAACACGCCGTGACACCTCATAGCCATCGAAGTGGGTGGCGATGTCACTGTGGACTAAGGGGTCCAGTTTAGACTGGCTTTTCAATTAGCCTACCGATAGTCTTTCTTACTTAGCCGTGAGTCTTGAAGCAGGTACATTAGACTACTACAGTGGATGGGAAAGTGGTTCCAATGGCTCAGTCCATTAGAGCATAGTGTTGTTTGCAACATAATATTTGTTGATGGATAGTTTTCAAATATGCTTGATCATATGCTGTAGTTGCAGTTGGGGTCGGTGCCATTTAAGATGAGGGAGGATGATAAAAACAATGATGAGCATGGCCTTATTTCTATTACAGATAACTTCCATTCATATTCCATTCACCCAGCTCAATGTAACGTTGATAGGTTTAGACTACTCCATGATACTCACATTTTCCCTATACCCATCATGAAGTTGCTACAACCTGGCTTATGAATGAAAGTTTACAACGTAGGTGAACAGGTCGAGATCATTTTAAATAATAAAAGCTTACCATGACTTGACATAGCTAACATTGCATCCCTCTCTGTTTGAGCCAGGTGTTTTATTTTTTTCCTACATGTTTTATTGAATATTAAAACATGCAATCTACCTGTAGTGAAGTCACTCAACATTTAATAATAATAATAATAATAATAATAATAATAATAATAATAATTTACATTACATGCAGTCATTTAACCGTCTCCCCTCCAGAGCGACCCACAGGAGCAACTAGGGTCACCAAGGGCATGTCAACAGATCTCCCACCAAGTCAAAACGGGGACCCGAACCAGCGACCTATCGGCCACCAACTCAAGCTCCCAACCGCCAGGCCACCAACCATCCAAGATCCTCCCACAGTTCCCCAAGAGCTGGTCCTCAACCATCCGAGACCCCCCACAGTCCCCCTGAAAATAATAATAATAATGAATAACTTCTCCCTCCATTCCCCACCCCAAGACCCGTTTGAATGTGAGCGTGTGTACTAACCCTAGCTGTAGCTTTTGCTTTCAGTACTAGATTCATTCTCTGATCCTGTACAACATGTCAGTTCATGCTGCAAGGGCTCTGATAAGTTGGTGGACATCCTCCGGAAGTTGTCATAATTACTGTGTAAGTTTATGGAAGGGGGTGAGAACCATGAGCCGCCTAGGTTTTGTATTGAAGTCAATGTACCCAGAGGAGGACAGAAGCTAGATATCCTCCGGCTATACCATGGTGCTACCCTACAGAGTGCTGCTGAGGCTACTGGAAACCATTGCAAAACAGTGTGTTTTAATCAATTATTTGGTGGAGTGAATATATTTAGTATAGTTTTATCTAAAAAGGAATACTTTTTCACGTTTCACTATTTTTATTTTTATGAAATTCACTGAGGAGGATGGTGCCCTTTCCTCAGTGTTGTTGACAACATAGGTGTCAGCTATCGTTCCCGTGCCAGTTCGGATATGTAAAATGTATTTTCTTAAAGTTGTCCCCAGTTAAGATAAAAACACCAATTAGGTATTCAGGTCCAGTAAGTGATGAGCTGTTGTTATCGCCACGCATTAACAAGGTTTCTTTCTCCCCAGCTCCTTCATTAACAGGCTACACACACAGTGGGCTGGCACACACAGAGACATGCATCTGGAGCTCAGATAAGAAGACACATAGGCTGTACACACTCCAATGTCTTTGCACGTATACAAAGACATGTAAACAAAAACATGTATACGAAGACATTTCTACTGATTTGACACACTCATGACACCTACAGATCCACACAGCCTTGTCCTGGCATGCAAAAGAAGACATGAGAAACTACAAACACAGCTTCTTGGCACAGACAGACACACATCCATAGCTGAAACACTACAAACATCCCTGCCGGCAGGTCTTTCCTTTATTGCACAGCTGGTTGTGCTTCAACCTCACCACTGCATGTCATTGGGCCTCAATGTCTTTTTTTTACCAGGTAAGTTGACTGAGAACACATTCTCATTTAGAGCAATGATCTGGGGAATAGATTATTGGAAGGTGGGGATGATTAGGTGTCTGTGATGGTATGACACCAGTGTTAACACCCCTACTCTTACAATAAGTACCATGGGATCTTTAGTGAGTCAGGACATGAGTTTAACATCCCCATCCAAAAGACAGAACCCTACACAGTGAAATGTCCCCAATCACTGCCCTGGGGAATTGGGATACTTTTTTAGACCAGAGGAAAGAGTGCCTCCTACTGGCCCGCCAACACGACTTCCAGCAGAATCTGGCCCTCCATCCAGGGACTGACCAGGACCAATCCTGTTTAGCTTCAGAGGTAAGCCAGCAGTGGGATGCAGGGTGGCATGCTGGTGTCTTAGACATGATAAGTATCCACCGCTCTACAGCAGAGAGCACACATCCAGGCCAGATTATCCCTCATTCTGTCCAGGCTCATACCATGTGCCAAGACTACTAGAGAGACCAGAATCATGAGCTGGAAATGACTTGTGGCGTTCATGGACATAAAATAGACTGAAGCAGAGAGAATTCACTAAAGCTGCTTGGACACCACATGTTTTTAGCTGAATCTATGGGCTCCCAATCAGCTCGTGGCACATTTTTCCAAAATCTGAGGAAATCAGAGCAAACTCTGAGGAAAACGTAATGACGCAACCCATAAGTATGAGCACTTACCCCATTTGAAGTTGATGGCTGTCACAAGCTCCTGGCACTCTGTCCTGATCATTTTCAAACATGTTCAATATATTCTGCCTCAAATTGGCCATGATCGCCAAGTATCCCACCATCCCCTCAAACGTGTTGTCTCTGATGGTCACTATCCCACCATCCCCTCAAATGTCTTGTCTCTGATGGTCACTATCCACCATCCCCTCAAACGTGTTGTCTCTGATGGTCATTATCCCACCATCCCCTCAAACGTGTTGTCTCTGATGCCTGTCACTATCCCACCATCCCCTCAAACGTCTTCTCTCTGATGGTCACTATCCACCATCCCCTCAAACGTGTTGTCTCTGATGGTCACTATCCCACCATCCCCTCAAACGTGTTGTCTCTGATGGTCACTATCCCACCATCCCCTCAAACGTCTTGTCTCTGATGACTGTCACTATCCCACCATCCCCTCAAACGTCTTGTCTCTGATGGTCACTATCCACCATCCCCTCAAACGTCTTGTCTCTGATGACTGTCACTATCCCACCATCCCCTCAAACGTGTTGTCTCTGATGGTCACTATCCACCATCCCCTCAAACGTCTTGTCTCTGATGCCTGTCACTATCCCACCATCCCCTCAAACGTGTTGTCTCTGATGGTCACTATCCACCATCCCCTCAAACGTCTTGTCTCTGATGACTGTCACTATCCCACCATCCCCTCAAACGTGTTGTCTCTGATGGTCACTATCCACCATCCCCTCAAACGTCTTCTCTCTGATGACTGTCACTATCCCACCATCCCCTCAAATGTCTTCTCTTGTCTCTGATGACTGTCACTCTCCCACCGTCCCCTCAAACGTCTTCTCTTCTCTCTGATGACTGCCACTATCCCACCATCCCCTCAAATGTCTTCTCTTCTCTCTGATGACTGTCACTATCCCACCATCCCCTCAAACGTGTTGTCTCTGATGGTCACTATCCACCATCCCCTCAAACGTGTTGTCTCTGATGACTGTCACTATCCACCATCCCCTCAAACGTCTTGTCTCTGATGACTGTTACTATCCCACCATCCCCTCAAACGTCTTCTCTCTGATGACTGTCACTATCCACCATCCCCTCAAACGTGTTGTCTCTGATGGTCACTATCCACCATCCCCTCAAACGTGTTGTCTCTGATGGTCACTATCCCACCATCCCCTCAAACGTGTTGTCTCTGATGGTCACTATCCACCATCCCCTCAAACGTCTTGTCTCTGATGGTCACTATCCCACCATCCCCTCAAACGTGTTGTCTCTGATGGTCACTATCCCACCATCCCCTCAAACGTCTTGTCTCTGATGGTCACTATCCCACCATCCCCTCAAACGTCTTGTCTCTGATGACTGTCACTATCCCACCATCCCCTCAAACGTGTTGTCTCTGATGGTCACTATCCACCATCCCCTCAAACGTCTTCTCTCTGATGCCTGTCACTATCCCACCATCCCCTCAAACGTGTTGTCTCTGATGGTCACTATCCACCATCCCCTCAAACGTCTTGTCTCTGATGACTGTCACTATCCCACCATCCCCTCAAACGTCTTGTCTCTGATGACTGTCACTATCCCACCATCCTCAAATGTCTTCTCTTGTCTCTGATGACTGTCACTCCCACCGTCCCCTCAAAAGTCTTGTCTCTGATGACTGTCACTATCCCACCATCCCCTCAAATGTCTTCTCTTGTCTCTGATGACTGTCACTATCCCACCATCCCCTCAAACGTCTTGTCTCTGATGACTGTCACTATCCCACCATCCCCTCAAACGTCTTGTCTCTGATGACTGTCACTATCCACCATCCCCTCAAACGTCTTGTCTCTGATGACTGTCACTATCCCACCATCCCCTCAAACGTCTTGTCTCTGATGACTGTCACTATCCACCATCCCCTCAAACGTCTTGTCTCTGATGCCTGTCACTATCCCACCATCCCCTCAAACGTCTTGTCTCTGATGACTGTCACTATCCCACCATCCCCTCAAACGTGTTGTCTCTGATGCCTGTCACTATCCCACCATCCCCTCAAACGTCTTGTCTCTGATGCCTGTCACTATCCCACCATCCCCTCAAACGTGTTGTCTCTGATGGTCACTATCCACCATCCCCTCAAACGTCTTGTCTCTGATGGTCACTATCCCACCATCCCCTCAAACGTCTTCTCTCTGATGGTCACTATCCACCATCCCCTCAAACGTCTTGTCTCTGATGGTCACTATCCCACCATCCTCAAACGTCTTGTCTCTGATGGTCACTATCCACCATCCCCTCAAATGTCTTGTCTCTGATGGTCACTATCCACCATCCCCTCAAACGTGTTGTCTCTGATGGTCATTATCCCACCATCCCCTCAAACGTGTTGTGTCTGATGGTCACTATCCCACCATCCCCTCAAACGTCTTGTCTCTGATGGTCACTATCCACCATCCCCTCAAACGTGTTGTCTCTGATGGTCACTATCCCACCATCCCCTCAAACGTCTTGTCTCTGATGGTCACTATCCACCATCCCCTCAAACGTCTTGTCTCTGATGACTGTCACTATCCCACCATCCCCTCAAACGTGTTGTCTCTGATGGTCACTATCCCACCATCCCCTCAAACGTGTTGTCTCTGATGGTCACTATCCACCATCCCCTCAAACGTCTTGTCTCTGATGGTCACTATCCCACCATCCCCTCAAACGTCTTGTCTCTGATGGTCACTATCCACCATCCCCTCAAACGTCTTGTCTCTGATGGTCACTATCCACCATCCCCTCAAACGTGTTGTCTCTGATGGTCACTATCCCACCATCCCCTCAAACGTCTTGTCTCTGATGCCTGTCACTATCCCACCATCCCCTCAAACGTGTTGTCTCTGATGGTCACTATCCACCATCCCCTCAAACGTGTTGTCTCTGATGACTGTCACTATCCCACCATCCCCTCAAACGTCTTGTCTCTGACTGTCACTATCCCACCATCCCCTCAAACGTGTTGTCTCTGATGGTCACTATCCACCATCCCCTCAAACGTCTTCTCTCTGATGACTGTCACTATCCCACCATCCCCTCAAATGTCTTCTCTTGTCTCTGATGACTGTCACTATCCCACCGTCCCCTCAAACGTCTTCTCTTCTCTCTGATGACTGTCACTATCCCACCATCCCCTCAAACGTCTTGTCTCTGATGACTGTCACTCTCCCACCGTCCCCTCAAACGTCTTCTCTTCTCTCTGATGACTGCCACTATCCCGCCATCCCCTCAAATGTCTTCTCTTCTCTCTGATGACCGTCACTATCCCACCATCCCCTCAAACGTCTTGTCTCTGATGACTGTCACTATCCCACCATCCCCTCAAACGTGTTGTCTCTGATGGTCACTATCCACCATCCTCAAACGTCTTCTCTCTGATGACTGTCACTATCCCGCCATCCTCAAACGTGTTGTCTCTGATGACTGTCACTATCCCACCATCCCCTCAAACGTGTTGTCTCTGATGCCTGTCACTATCCCACCATCCCCTCAAACGTGTTGTCTCTGATGGTCACTATCCACCATCCCCTCAAACGTCTTGTCTCTGATGACTGTCACTATCCCGCCATCCCCTCAAACGTCTTGTCTCTGATGACTGTCACTATCCCACCATCCCCTCAAACGTCTTGTCTCTGATGACTGTCACTATCCCACCATCCCCTCAAACGTCTTGTCTCTGATGACTGTCACTATCCCACCATCCCCTCAAACGTCTTGTCTCTGATGACTGTCACTATCCCACCATCCCCTCAAACGTCTTGTCTCTGATGACTGTCACTATCCCACCATCCCCTCAAACGTCTTGTCTCTGATGACTGTCACTATCCCACCATCCTCAAACGTCTTGTCTCTGATGACTGTCATTATCCCACCATCCCCTCAAACGTCTTGTCTCTGATGACTGTCATTATCCCACCATCCCCTCAAACGTCTTGTCTCTGATGACTGTCATTATACCACCATCCCCTCAAACGTCTTGTCTCTGATGACTGTCATTATCCCACCATCCCCTCAAAAGTCTTGTCTCTGATGACTGTCATTATCCCACCATCCTCAAACGTCTTGTCTCTGATGACTGTCACTATCCCACCATCCCCTCAAACGTGTTGTCTCTGATCTCTGTCACTATCCCACCATCCCCTCAAACGTGTTGTCTCTGATGGTCACTATCCACCATCCCCTCAAACATGTTGTCTCTGATGGTCACTATCCACCATCCTCAAACGTGTTGTCTCTGATGGTCACTATCCCACCATCCCCTCAAACGTCTTCTCTCTGATGGTCATTATCCCACCATCCCCTCAAACGTCTTGTCTCTGATGGTCATTATCCCACCATCCCCTCAAACGTCTTCTCTCTGATGGTCACTATCCCACCATCCCCTCAAACGTGTTGTCTCTGATGGTCACTATCCCACCATCCTCAAACGTCTTCTCTCTGATGGTCATTATCCCACCATCCCCTCAAACGTGTTGTCTCTGATGCCTGTCACTATCCCACCATCCTCAAATGTCTTGTCTCTGATGGTCACTATCCACCATCCCCTCAAACGTGTTGTCTCTGATGCCTGTCACTATCCCGCCATCCCCTCAAACGTGTTGTCTCTGATGGTCACTATCCACCATCCCCTCAAACGTCTTCTCTCTGATGACTGTCACTATCACACCATCCCCTCAAACGTGTTGTCTCTGATGGTCACTATCCACCATCCTCAAACGTCTTCTCTCTGATGACTGTCACTATCCCACCATCCCCTCAAACGTCTTCTCTCTGATGACTTTCACTATCCCACCATCCCCTCAAACGTGTTGTCTCTGATCCCTGTCACTATCCACCATCCCCTCAAACGTGTTGTCTCTGATGGTCACTATCCACCATCCCCTCAAACGTCTTGTCTCTGATGACTGTCACTATCCCACCATCCCCTCAAACGTCTTCTCTCTGATGACTGTCACTATCCCACCATCCCCTCAAATGTCTTCTCTTGTCTCTGATGACTGTCACTCTCCCACCGTCCCCTCAAACGTCTTCTCTTCTCTCTGATGACTGCCACTATCCCGCCATCCCCTCAAATGTCTTCTCTTCTCTCTGATGACTGTCACTATCCCACCATCCCCTCAAACGTCTTGTCTCTGATGACTGTCACTATCCCACCATCCCCTCAAACGTGTTGTCTCTGATGGTCACTATCCACCATCCCCTCAAACGTCTTGTCTCTGATGACTGTCACTATCCACCATCCCCTCAAACGTCTTGTCTCTGATGACTGTCACTATCCCACCATCCCCTCAAACGTCTTGTCTCTGATGACTGTCACTATCCACCATCCCCTCAAACGTCTTGTCTCTGATGACTGTCACTATCCCACCATCCCCTCAAACGTCTTGTCTCTGATGACTGTCACTATCCCACCATCCCCTCAAACGTCTTGTCTCTGATGCCTGTCACTATCCCACCATCCCCTCAAACGTCTTGTCTCTGATGCCTGTCACTATCCCTCCATCCCCTCAAACGTGTTGTCTCTGATGGTCACTATCCCACCATCCTCAAACGTCTTGTCTCTGATGCCTGTCACTATCCCACCATCCCCTCAAATGTCTTGTCTCTGATGACTGTCACTATCCACCATCCCCTCAAACGTGTTGTCTCTGATGGTCACTATCCCACCATCCCCTCAAACGTCTTGTCTCTGATGGTCACTATCCCACCATCCCCTCAAACGTCTTGTCTCTGATGGTCACTATCCCACCATCCCCTCAAACGTCTTGTCTCTGATGGTCACTATCCCACCATCCCCTCAAACGTCTTGTCTCTGATGACTGTCACTATCCACCATCCCCTCAAACGTCTTGTCTCTGATGGTCACTATCCCACCATCCCCTCAAACGTCTTGTCTCTGATGGTCACTATCCACCATCCCCTCAAACGTCTTGTCTCTGATGGTCACTATCCCACCATCCCCTCAAACGTGTTGTCTCTGATGGTCACTATCCACCATCCCCTCAAACGTCTTGTCTCTGATGGTCACTATCCACCATCCCCTCAAACGTCTTGTCTCTGATGGTCACTATCCCACCATCCCCTCAAACGTGTTGTCTCTGATGACTGTCACTATCCCACCATCCCCTCAAACGTGTTGTCTCTGATGGTCACTATCCACCATCCCCTCAAACGTGTTGTCTCTGATGGTCACTATCCACCATCCCCTCAAACGTCTTGTCTCTGATGGTCACTATCCACCATCCCCTCAAACGTCTTGTCTCTGATGCCTGTCACTATCCCACCATCCCCTCAAACGTGTTGTCTCTGATGGTCACTATCCCACCATCCTCAAACGTGTTGTCTCTGATGGTCACTATCCCACTGTTGTCATCCTCAAACGTCTTGTCTCTGATGGTCACTATCCACCATCCCCTCAAACGTGTTGTCTCTGATGGTCACTATCCCACCATCCCCTCAAACGTGTTGTCTCTGATGGTCACTATCCCACCATCCCCTCAAACGTCTTGTCTCTGATGCCTGTCACTATCCCACCATCCCCTCAAACGTGTTGTCTCTGATGGTCACTATCCACCATCCTCAAACGTGTTGTCTCTGATGGTCATTATCCCACCATCCCCTCAAACGTCTTGTCTCTGACTGTCACTATCCACCATCCCCTCAAACGTGTTGTCTCTGATGGTCACTGTCCACCATCCTCAAACGTCTTCTCTCTGATGACTGTCACTATCCCACCATCCCCTCAAATGTCTTCTCTTGTCTCTGATGACTGTCACTCTCCCACCGTCCCCTCAAACGTCTTCTCTTCTCTCTGATGACTGCCACTATCCTTGTCTCTGATGACTGTCATCCCCTCAAATGTCTTCTCTTCTCTCTGATGACTGTCACTATCCCACCATCCCCTCAAACGTCTTGTCTCTGATGACTGTCACTATCCCACCATCCCCTCAAACGTGTTGTCTCTGATGGTCACTATCCACCATCCCCTCAAACGTCTTGTCTCTGATGACTGTCACTATCCCACCATCCCCTCAAACGTGTTGTCTCTGATGACTGTCACTATCCCACCATCCCCTCAAACGTGTTGTCTCTGATGACTGTCACTATCCCACCATCCCCTCAAACGTGTTGTCTCTGATGGTCACTATCCACCATCCCCTCAAACGTCTTGTCTCTGATGACTGTCACTATCCCACCATCCCCTCAAACGTGTTGTCTCTGATGACTGTCACTATCCCACCATCCCCTCAAACGTCTTGTCTCTGATGACTGTCACTATCCCACCATCCCCTCAAACGTCTTGTCTCTGATGACTGTCACTATCCCACCATCCCCTCAAACGTCTTGTCTCTGATGACTGTCACTATCCCACCATCCCCTCAAACGTCTTGTCTCTGATGACTGTCATTATCCCACCATCCCCTCAAACGTCTTGTCTCTGATGACTGTCACTATCCCACCATCCCCTCAAACGTCTTGTCTCTGATGACTGTCACTATCCCACCATCCCCTCAAACGTCTTGTCTCTGATGACTGTCATTATCCCACCATCCCCTCAAACGTCTTGTCTCTGATGACTGTCATTATCCCACCATCCCCTCAAACGTCTTGTCTCTGATGACTGTCATTATCCCACCATCCCCTCAAAAGTCTTGTCTCTGATGGTCACTATCCCACCATCCCCTCAAACGTCTTGTCTCTGATGACTGTCACTATCCCACCATCCCCTCAAACGTGTTGTCTCTGATCTCTGTCACTATCCCACCATCCCCTCAAACGTGTTGTCTCTGATGGTCACTATCCACCATCCCCTCAAACGTCTTCTCTCTGATGGTCACTATCCACCATCCTCAAACGTCTTGTCTCTGATGGTCACTATCCACCATCCCCTCAAAAGTCTTGTCTCTGATGACTGTCATTATCCCACCATCCCCTCAAACGTCTTGTCTCTGATGACTGTCACTATCCCACCATCCCCTCAAACGTGTTGTCTCTGATCTCTGTCACTATCCCACCATCCCCTCAAACGTCTTGTCTCTGATGGTCACTATCCCACCATCCCCTCAAACGTCTTGTCTCTGATGGTCACTATCCACCATCCCCTCAAACGTCTTGTCTCTGATGGTCACTATCCCACCATCCCCTCAAACGTGTTGTCTCTGATGGTCACTATCCACCATCCCCTCAAACGTCTTGTCTCTGATGGTCACTATCCACCATCCCCTCAAACGTGTTGTCTCTGATGGTCACTATCCCACCATCCCCTCAAACGTGTTGTCTCTGATGGTCACTATCCACCATCCCCTCAAACGTCTTGTCTCTGATGGTCACTATCCACCATCCCCTCAAACGTGTTGTCTCTGATGGTCACTATCCCACCATCCCCTCAAACGTCTTGTCTCTGATGGTCACTATCCACCATCCCCTCAAACGTCTTGTCTCTGATGACTGTCACTATCCCACCATCCCCTCAAACGTGTTGTCTCTGATGGTCACTATCCACCATCCCCTCAAACGTGTTGTCTCTGATGGTCACTATCCCACCATCCCCTCAAACGTGTTGTCTCTGATGGTCACTATCCACCATCCCCTCAAACGTGTTGTCTCTGATGGTCACTATCCACCATCCCCTCAAACGTCTTGTCTCTGATGGTCACTATCCCACCATCCCCTCAAACGTGTTGTCTCTGATGGTCACTATCCACCATCCCCTCAAACGTGTTGTCTCTGATGGTCACTATCCCACCATCCCCTCAAACGTCTTGTCTCTGATGACTGTCACTATCCCACCATCCCCTCAAACGTGTTGTCTCTGATGGTCACTATCCACCATCCCCTCAAACGTCTTGTCTCTGATGACTGTCACTATCCCACCATCCCCTCAAACGTCTTGTCTCTGACTGTCACTATCCACCATCCCCTCAAACGTGTTGTCTCTGATGGTCACTATCCCACCATCCCCTCAAACGTCTTCTCTCTGATGACTGTCACTATCCCACCATCCCCTCAAATGTCTTCTCTTGTCTCTGATGACTGTCACTATCCCACCGTCCCCTCAAACGTCTTCTCTTTGACTGTCACTATCCCACCGTCCCCTCAAATGTCTTCTCTTGTCTCTGATGACTGTCACTATCCCACCATCCCCTCAAACGTCTTGTCTCTGATGACTGTCACTATCCCACCATCCCCTCAAACGTGTTGTCTCTGATGGTCACTATCCACCATCCCCTCAAACGTCTTCTCTCTGATGACTGTCACTATCCCACCATCCCCTCAAACGTGTTGTCTCTGATGACTGTCACTATCCCACCATCCCCTCAAACGTGTTGTCTCTGATGACTGTCACTATCCCACCATCCCCTCAAACGTGTTATCTCTGATTGTCACTATCCACCATCCTCAAACGTCTTCTCTCTGATGACTGTGACTATCCCACCATCCCCTCAAACGTCTTGTCTCTGATGACTGTCACTATCCCACCATCCCCTCAAACGTCTTGTCTCTGATGACTGTCACTATCCCACCATCCCCTCAAACGTCTTGTCTCTGATGACTGTCACTATCCCACCATCCCCTCAAACGTCTTGTCTCTGATGACTGTCACTATCCCACCATCCCCTCAAACGTCTTGTCTCTGATGACTGTCACTATCCCACCATCCCCTCAAACGTCTTGTCTCTGATGACTGTCACTATCCCACCATCCCCTCAAACGTCTTGTCTCTGATGACTGTCACTATCCCACCATCCCCTCAAACGTCTTGTCTCTGATGACTGTCATTATCCCACCATCCTCAAACGTCTTGTCTCTGATGACTGTCATTATCCCACCATCCCCTCAAACGTCTTGTCTCTGATGACTGTTACTATCCCACCATCCCCTCAAACGTCTTGTCTCTGATGACTGTTACTATCCCACCATCCCCTCAAACGTCTTGTCTCTGATGACTGTTACTATCCACCATCCCCTCAAACGTGTTGTCTCTGATGACTGTCACTATCCCACCATCCCCTCAAACGTGTTGTCTCTGATGGTCACTATCCACCATCCCCTCAAACGTCTTGTCTCTGATGGTCACTATCCACCATCCCCTCAAACGTGTTGTCTCTGATGGTCACTATCCCACCATCCCCTCAAACGTCTTGTCTCTGATGGTCACTATCCCACCATCCCCTCAAACGTCTTGTCTCTGATGGTCACTATCCCACCATCCCCTCAAACGTCTTGTCTCTGATGGTCACTATCCCACCATCCCCTCAAACGTGTTGTCTCTGATGGTCACTATCCCACCATCCCCTCAAACGTCTTCTCTCTGATGGTCATTATCCCACCATCCTCAAACGTGTTGTCTCTGATGCCTGTCACTATCCCGCCATCCCCTCAAACGTGTTGTCTCTGATGGTCACTATCCACCATCCCCTCAAACGTCTTCTCTCTGATGACTGTCACTATCACACCATCCCTCAAACGTGTTGTCTCTGATGGTCACTATCCACCATCCTCAAACGTCTTCTCTCTGATGACTGTCACTATCCCACCATCCCCTCAAACGTCTTCTCTCTGATCTCTGTCACTATCCACCATCCCCTCAAACGTGTTGTCTCTGATGGTCACTATCCCACCATCCCCTCAAACGTCTTCTCTCTGATGACTGTCACTATCCCACCATCCCCTCAAACGTCTTCTCTCTGATGACTGTCACTATCCCACCATCCCCTCAAATGTCTTCTCTTCTCTCTGATGACTGTCACTATCCCACCATCCCCTCAAACGTCTTCTCTCTGATGACTGTCACTATCCCACCATCCCCTCAAATGTCTTCTCTTCTCTCTGATGACTGTCACTATCCCACCATCCCCTCAAACGTCTTCTCTCTGATGACTGTCACTATCCCACCATCCCCTCAAACGTCTTGTCTCTGATGACTGTCACTATCCCACCATCCCCTCAAACGTGTTGTCTCTGATGGTCACTATCCACCATCCCCTCAAACGTCTTGTCTCTGATGACTGTCACTATCCCACCATCCCTCAAACGTCTTCTCTCTGATGACTGTCACTATCCACCATCCCCTCAAACGTCTTCTCTCTGATGACTGTCACTATCCCACCATCCCCTCAAACGTCTTCTCTTCTCTCTGATGACTGCCACTATCCCACCATCCCCTCAAACGTCTCTCTCTGATGACTGCCACTATCCCGCCAAAACGTCGATGGTCACTATCCCACCATCCTTCAAACGTGTTGTCTCTGATGGTCACTATCCCACCATCCCCTCAAACGTCTTGTCTCTGATGACTGTCACTATCCACCATCCTCACCATCCTCAAACGTCTTCCCCTCTCTGATGACTGTCACTATCCCACCATCCCCTCAAACGTGTTGTCTCTGATGACTGTCACTATCCACCATCCCCTCAAACGTCTTCTCTCTGATGACTGTCACTATCCCACCATCCCCTCAAACGTGTTGTCTCTGATGACTGTCACTATCCACCATCCCTCAAACGTGTTGTCTCTGATGGTCACTATCCCACCATCCCCTCAAACGTCTTGTCTCTGATGACTGTCACTATCCACCATCCCCTCAAACGTCTTCTCTCTGATGACTGTCACTATCCACCATCCCCTCAAACGTCTTGTCTCTGATGACTGTCACTATCCACCATCCCCTCAAACGTCTTCTCTCTGATGACTGTCACTATCCACCATCCCCTCAAAAGTCTTCTCTCTGATGGTCACTATCCACCATCCCTCAAACGTCTTGTCTCTGATGACTGTCACTATCCCACCATCCCCTCAAACGTCTTGTCTCTGATGACTGTCACTATCCACCATCCCCTCAAACGTCTTCTCTCTGATGACTGTCACTATCCCACCATCCCCTCAAAAGTCTTGTCTCTGATGACTGTCACTATCCCACCATCCCCTCAAACGTCTTCTCTCTGATGACTGTCACTATCCCACCATCCCCTCAAATGTCTTCTCTTGTCTCTGATGACTGTCACTCTCCCACCGTCCCCTCAAACGTCTTCTCTTCTCTCTGATGACTGCCACTATCCCACCATCCCCTCAAATGTCTTCTCTTCTCTCTGATGACTGTCACTATCCCACCATCCCCTCAAATGTCTTCTCTTCTCTCTGATGACTGTCACTATCCCACCATCCCCTCAAACGTCTTGTCTCTGATGACTGTCACTATCCCACCATCCCCTCAAATGTCTTGTCTCTGATGACTGTCATTATCCCACCATCCCTCAAACGTCTTGTCTCTGATGCCTGTCACTATCCCACCATCCCCTCAAACGTGTTGTCTCTGATGACTGTCATTATCCCACCATCCCCTCAAACGTGTTGTCTCTGATGCCTGTCACTATCCACCATCCCCTCAAACGTCTTGTCTCTCTCTGATGCCTGTCACTATCCCACCATCCCCTCAAACGTCTTGTCTCTGATGACTGTCACTATCCACCATCCCCTCAAACGTGTTGTCTCTGATGCCTGTCACTATCCACCATCCCCCCTCAAACGTCTTCTCTCTGATGACTGTCACTATCCCACCATCCCCTCAAACGTGTTGTCTCTGATGACTGTCACTATCCCACCATCCCCTCAAACGTGTTGTCTCTGATGGTCACTATCCCACCATCCCCTCAAACGTGTTGTCTCTGATGGTCACTATCCCACCATCCCCTCAAACGTGTTGTCTCTGATGACTGTCACTATCCACCATCCCCTCAAACGTCTTGTCTCTGATGACTGTCACTATCCACCATCCCCTCAAACGTGTTGTCTCTGATGACTGTCACTATCCACCATCCCCTCAAACGTGTTGTCTCTGATGGTCACTATCCCACCATCCCCTCAAACGTCTTGTCTCTGATGACTGTCACTATCCCACCATCCCCTCAAACGTGTTGTCTCTGATGACTGTCACTATCCACCATCCCCTCAAACGTGTTGTCTCTGATGGTCACTATCCCACCATCCCCTCAAACGTCTTGTCTCTGATGACTGTCACTATCCACCATCCCCTCAAACGTCTTGTCTCTGATGACTGTCACTATCCCACCATCCCCTCAAACGTCTTGTCTCTGATGACTGTCACTATCCACCATCCCCTCAAACGTCTTGTCTCTGATGACTGTCACTATCCACCATCCCCTCAAACGTCTTGTCTCTGATGGTCACTATCCACCATCCCCTCAAACGTCTTGTCTCTGATGACTGTCACTATCCCACCATCCCCTCAAACGTCTTGTCTCTGATGACTGTCACTATCCACCATCCCCTCAAACGTCTTGTCTCTGATGACTGTCACTATCCACCATCCCCTCAAACGTCTTGTCTCTGATGACTGTCACTATCCCACCATCCCCTCAAACGTCTTGTCTCTGATGACTGTCACTATCCACCATCCCCTCAAACGTCTTGTCTCTGATGACTGTCACTATCCACCATCCCCTCAAACGTCTTCTCTCTGATGACTGTCACTATCCCACCATCCCCTCAAACGTCTTGTCTCTGATGACTGTCACTATCCCACCATCCCCTCAAACGTCTTGTCTCTGATGACTGTCACTATCCCACCATCCCCTCAAACGTCTTCTCTCTGATGACTGTCACTATCCCACCATCCCCTCAAACGTCTTGTCTCTGATGACTGTCACTATCCCACCATCCCCTCAAACGTCTTCTCTTCTCTCTGATGACTGTCACTATCCCACCATCCCCTCAAACGTGTTGTCTCTGATGGTCACTATCCCACCATCCCCTCAAACGTCTTGTCTCTGATGACTGTCACTATCCCACCATCCCCTCAAACGTCTTCTCTCTGATGACTGTCACTATCCACCATCCCCTCAAACGTGTTGTCTCTGATGGTCACTATCCCACCATCCCCTCAAACGTCTTGTCTCTGATGCCTGTCACTATCCCACCATCCCCTCAAACGTGTTGTCTCTGATGGTCACTATCCCACCATCCCCTCAAACGTCTTGTCTCTGATGACTGTCACTATCCACCATCCCCTCAAACGTGTTGTCTCTCTCTGATGAACTGTCACTATGGTCACTATCCACCATCCCCTCAAACGTCTTGTCTCTGATGACTGTCACTATCCACCATCCCCTCAAACTTCTTGTCTCTGATGGTCACTATCCCACCATCCCCTCAAACGTCTTGTCTCTGATGGTCACTATCCCACCATCCCCTCAAACGTCTTGTCTCTGATGGTCACTATCCCACCATCCCCTCAAACGTCTTGTCTCTGATGGTCACTATCCCACCATCCCCTCAAACGTCTTCTCTCTGATGACTGTCACTATCCCACCATCCCCTCAAACGTCTTCTCTCTGATGACTGTCACTATCCCACCGTCCCCTCAAACGTCTTGTCTCTGATGACTGTCACTATCCCACCATCCCCTCAAACGTCTTCTCTCTGATGACTGTCACTATCCACCATCCCCTCAAACGTGTTGTCTCTGATGGTCACTATCCCACCATCCTCAAACGTCTTCTCTCTGATGGTCACTATCCCACCATCCCCTCAAACGTCTTGTCTCTGATGCCTGTCACTATCCACCATCCCCTCAAATGTCTTCTCTCTGATGCCTGTCACTATCCACCATCCCCGTTTATTGTAAATCATTGAGCTTGTAAGGCAGGCACCAGACAGGACAGATGCCTCTCGGGGGGCAGTTTTCACTGTGGTGCTGTAGGAACAGCAGGTACCATATTTAATATTCCATATTTATTCTGGAGACTCCTCTGCACCGGCAGACACACACACACACACACACACACATTGACTCAGAGGTGATGTCCCTGAGGGGATCGCTACACAGAGAATGCTTCTGTGTGTGTGTACATGTGTGCGTGTGCCTGTGTGTATGTGTCTAGGCAAGTGCATGTGTATGTGGTTATGGCACTAGTACCTGAAGACTGCCACGACATCAGAACGAATGACACCGCCGTCAGTGCCTGACCTCATAGTTCCGGGCCGTTGAGAGGGGGCTTGGCTGAGAAATCTGCTGTGGAATTACTTCATGGAACAACTGCCGAAGCGTCGTTATCCTGCCCACTTTGATGTAATGGGCTCTGATTCTTAGGGTCCGGGTAATCACATGCAAAATGTACAGGGCCAGTGTAAGACTACATCTGCTCTCTTGTTCCTCTACGTGGACATTTTGAGATGTAAGACATGGTGGAGCTTGTAGCCTTGTACATCAAGCCTACATCAATATGAAACCAAGTTCTCAGCCCCCTTAATTTAGCACTCCTGTGCTATCGCTGTCCTGGTTCTGATGAATATAAACAACCACAGACGCTAGCTCACACACACACACACACACACACACACACACACACACACACACACACACACACACACACACACACACACACACACACACACACACACATCATAGGCCCGAACAAGATATGTGCTCAATATGAAGACTAACCTATTGTATGTTGATGGATGGATACATGTTGCCAAACTGACCCTTGAGTCCTGTAATTCTCTTTCTCATAACAAACCATTTCACGATCAGTTATGCCATCATCAGATCATTACAATGGGATTTTAGTTTCCAATAAGTGTGTACCAAAGAAAATAAAAAATGATGTTTGGCACACACACACACTGAACACTGTTTCATCAATCTAATGACTCTCCTTGGATATCCTGCAATAATTGGCTGTTCAAACTGTTCTGTATTTCTTATTTTTATTTACGGTAATTCAGCTTTAATATTACAGACAGAAGCCACAATCTATCAATGTAATTGTCTGCACCTTTCCCAATCCCCCATATATATATTTGTTTTTGTAAATATATATTATTTTAAATATATATATATTTTTAGAA